>NC_092172.1:29707051-30007051 GCF_045791955.1 Oncorhynchus clarkii lewisi | reverse complement strand
CCTATAGAGCTCCATTTTTATGGAATGGTCTGCCTATCCATGTGAGAGTTGCAGACTCGATCTCAACCTTTAAGTCTTTATTGAAGACTCATCTCTTCAGTAGGTCCTATGATTGAATATAGTCTGGTCCAGGAGTGTGAAGGTGAACGGAAAGGCACTGGAGCAACAAATCACCCTTGCTGTCTCTGCCTGGCCAGTTCCCCTCTCTCCACTGGGATACTCTGCCTCAAACCCTGTTACGGGGGCTAAGTCACTGGCTTACTGGTGCTCTTCCATGCCGTCCCTAGGAGGGGTGCTTCACTTGAGTGGGTTGTTCGTGTTGGTGTCCTCCCTCAGGTTTGTGCTGTGGGGGAGATCTTCGTGGGCTAAACTCTGCCTTGTCTCAGGATAGTAGGTTGGTGGTTGAAAATATCTCTCTAGTGGTGTGGGGCTGTGCTTTAACAAAGTGGGTGGGTTATATCCTGCCTGTTTGGCCCTGTCCGGGGGTATCGTCGGACGGGGCAACAGTGTCTCCCAACCCCTCGAGTCTTAGCCTACAGTATTTATGCTGCAATAGTTTCTGTCGGGGGGCTAGGGTCAGTCTGTTATATCTGGAGTATTTCTCCTCTCTTATCCGGTGTCCTGTGTGAATTTAAGTATGCTCTTTCTAACTCTCTCTCCCTTTTTCTCTCTCTTTCTCTTTATCTCTCTCTCTCTCTCCCTCTTGGAGGACCTGAGCCATAGGACCATGCCTCAGAACTACCTGGCCTGATGACTCCTTGCAGTCCCCAGTTCACTTGTTCGTGCTGCTGGTCCAGTTTCAACTGTTCTGCCTGCGGCTATGTAACCCTGACCTGTTCACCGGACGTGCTACCTTGTCACAGACCTGCAGTTTTCAACACTCTAGATACAGCAGGTGCGTTAGAGATACTCTGAATGATCGACTACGAAAAGCCAACTGACATTTACTCCTGAGGTGCTGACCTGTTGCACCCTCTACTACCACTGTGATTATTATTATCATCTGACCCTGCTGGTCATCTATGAACATTTGAACATGTTGGCCATGTTCTGTTATTATCTCCACCAGGCACAGCCAGAAGAGGAATGGCCACCCCTCATAGCATGGTTCCTCTCTAGGTTTCTTCCTAGGTACCGGCCTTTCTAGGGAGTTTTTCCTAGCCACCGTGCTTCTATATCTGCATTGCTTGCTGTTTGGGGTTTTAGGCTGGGTTTCTGTACAGCACTTTGTGACATCAGGTGATGTAAGAAGGGCTTTACAAATACATTTGATTGATTGATTGATAGTCATTAGTGCACACGTAGCATTGCCATTTCAGTGTATTATCCCCGTACCTGTTTAAAGGTTAATGGTTTATGCTAAGGTTAAGTTCTTTTAGGATGCCCAGACTGTAGTCATTAGTGCACACGTAGCAAAAGGTTTTGAAAAGAAAACAAGGGTTTCTTATTGGACAAGGTCAATTAGGCCTGTTTGCTTCCTTTACTTAATATAGTAATAATAATAATTATAATAATAATACTTCAGGTGTTACTTTAGCTCTTCCATTTTCAGATGTTTTTGGGCTAAGACCTAAGTTTATTATTTTAGTTGAGTTCATTAGTTTTGTCAGCTATTTAATAAATAAAAAAAATCTGGATCCAATCTTCATCATCACCACCTGATTCCATCTGAACTGTTGGTGCCCCAGCGTAAATAAATAGGCCTCTATCCTAACACACACACATAAAGAAAAAATACACACATACATGCTATAACCTGACTTCCTGTCAATAGTGGGACCAATGAGGGCAGACAGACTTCTGATCGGTGCACCACGGGTCCTAAGGTGTGTGTGTGTGTGTGGAGTAGGCTTTCCCTGTGCCCTATGCCCTAACACGCACACAAACACCCAGGAATAGGCTTACCCTGTGCCCTATGCCCTAACATGCACAGAAACACCCTGGAGTAGGCTTTCCTTGTGCCCTATGCCCTAACACGCACACAAACACCCTGGAGTAGGCTTTTCCTGTGACCTATGCCCTAACACGCACACAAAAACCCTGGAGTAGGCTTTTCCTGTGACCTATGCCCTAACACGCACACAAAAACCCTGGAGTAGGCTTTTCCTGTGACCTATGCCCTAACACGCACACAAAACCCTGGAGTAGGCTTTTCCTGTGACCTATGCCCTAACACGCACACAAAAACCCTAGAGTAGGCTTTCCCTGTTTCCTCCACAGTAACATGTCAGCTCTGATTATGTGTTCCGTCTGCTGTTTCCTTTAGGAGCTTTTATTTCGGAGCTCTTTCTCAGTCCTCCACACACGTGTCCAGTGTGTGTGTCTCTTCATGCAGTGAGGATATCCATCACGTAATCTGTTGGTCCCTAACCCTACAGAGGAAACACAAAACAAGGTGTGTGTGTAATTCATGGGCCCGTTAATTAACTGCGTGGGAAAGCTGTCTCTTCCCATCAGAACTCATATACAGTGCTGTGATACAGAGGGCAGGAAAACGTAACCCTAACACACACACACACACACACACACACACACACACACACACACACACACACACACACACACACACACACACACACACACACACACACACACACACACACACACACACACACACACACACACACACACACACACACACACAGGGTGGAGGCACAAACCATCTGGAGGCACAAACCATCTGGAGGCACAAACCATCTGGAGGCACAAACCATCTGGAGGTACTTTCCTTTGTGCTCTGTCACACAACCAAAAACAACGACAATAAATTCAGCCAGTAAAGTCAAGCTAGTTGTTGGGGCCAGGCGATGGGGAGATGGGGGGGGTGAGGGGATGAGGGGGTGAGGGGCTGGCCGACGTAGGTGTGCTAACTGAGACCCTCTGTGATAGGTCCACAGAGAGGATGGAAGGCAGGTGGGAAAGGGGAGAAGTGTCAGTTGTGGGAGTAATGAGGAGGGGAATTCGAGAGGGAGAGGAGAGAGGGGTAGAAAGGGAAGGGGAGATTTGAGGACAGAGGGGTGGGAAGGGAAAGGGGAGAGGAGAGGAGAGAGGGGTGGAAAGGGAAAGGGGAGGGGAGAGAGGGGTGGGAAGGGTAGACCTACTCCAATAATATATTTCCTTGAATGAGCTGCCTCGCTGAACAGGAGAACAATAATCCACCTTTCATGTCTAACCTTAAACAAGTCTTCTTTTGTAAATGTCTGATGTCTAACCTTAAACAAGTCTTCTTTTGTAAATGTCTGATGTCTAACCTTAAACAGGTCTTGTTTTGTAAACGTCTGATGTCTAACCTTAAACAGGTCTTGTTTTGTAAACGTCTGATGTCTAACCTTAAACAGGTCTTGTTTTGTAAACGTCTGATGTCTAACCTTAAACAGGTCTTGTTTTGTAAATGTCTGATGTCTAACCTTAAACAAGTCTTGTTTTGTAAATGTCTGAATTCTGACCCGAAACAGGTCTTCTATATAAAAGTCTGATTACTAACCTGAAACAGTCCAACTGTGAGGCCAAATCCATAAACTGTCACTCAAATACTGTACATTCCTTGGCTCGCTCTCTGAGAGAGGAAGCATTGTTGGTTTGTTTATTGTAGAAATATGTTTTATAATTCCTCTGTGTACACAGTGACGTATGATCCATTTCTCTTGTGTATTGTACACAGTGTGTGTGTATATATGTATATACAGTATGTATGTACAGTTGAAGTCAGAAGTTCACATACACCTTAGCCAAATATATGTAAACTCAGTTTTTCACAATTCCTGACATTTAATTCCCTGTCTTAGGTCAGTTAGGATCACAACTTTATTTTAAGAATGTGAAATATAAGAAAAATAATATGGAGAATAATTTATTTCTGCTTTTATCTTTCATCACATTCCCAGTGGGTCAGAAGTTTACATACACTCAATTAGTATTTGGTAGCATTGCCTTTAAATTGTTTAACTTGGGTCAAACGTTTTGGGTAGCCTTCCACAAGCTTCCCACAATAAGTTGGGTGAATTTTGGCCCATTCCTGCTGACAGAGCTGGTGTAACTGAGTCAGGTTTGTTGGCCTCCTTGCTCACACATGCTTTTTCAGTTCAGCCCACATATTTTCTATAGGATTGAGGTCAGGGCTTTGTGATGGCCACTCCAATACCTTGACTTTGTTGTCCTTAAGCCATTTTGCCACAACTGTGGAAGTATGCTTGGGGTCATTGCTTAAATATATCCACATCATTTTCCTCCCTCATGATGCCATCTATTTTGTGAAGCGCGCCATTCCTCCTGCAGCAAAGCACCCCCACAACATGATGCTGCCACCCACGTGTTTCACGGTTGGGATGGTGTTCTTTTGCTTGCCCGCCTCCCCCTTTTTCCTACAAACATAACGATGGTCATTATGGCCAAACAGTTCGATTTTTGTTTCATCAGACCAGGGGACATTTCTCCAAAATGTACGATCTTTGTCCTCATGTGCAGTTGCAAACCGTAGTCTGGATTTTTTATGGTAGTTTTGGAGCAGTGACTTGTTCCTTGCAGAGTGGCCTTTCAGGTTATGTCGATATAGGACTCATTTTACTGTGGATATAGATACTTTTGTACCTGTTTCCTCCAGCATCTTCACAAGGTCCTTTGCTGTTGTTCTGGGATTGATTTGCACTTTCCTCACCAAAGTATGTTCATCTCTAGGAGACAGAACGCGCCTCCTTCCTGAGTGGTATGATGGCTGCGTGGTCCCATGGTGTTTATACTTGCGTACTGTTGTTTGTACAGATGAACGTGGTACCTTCAGGCATTTGGAAATTGCTCCCAAGGATGAACCAGACTTATGGAGGTCTACAATTTTTGGAGGTCTTGGCTTATTTCTTTGGATTTTTCCATGATGCTAAGCAAAGAGCTTGAAGGTAGGCCTTGAAATACATCCACAGGTACATCTCCAATTGACTCAAATTATGTCAATTAGCCTATTAGAAGCTTCTAAATCCATGACATCGTTTTCTGGAATTTTCCAAGCTGTTTAAAGGCACAGTCGACATAATGTATGTAAACTTCTGACCCACTGGAATTGTGATACAGTGAATTATAAGTGAAATAATCTGTCTGTAAACAATTGTTGGAAAAATGACTTGTGTCATGCACAAAGTAGATGTCCTAACCGACTTGCCAAAAATATAGTTTGTTAACAAGAAATTTGTGGAGTGTTTGAAAAATGAGTTTTAATGACTCCAACCTAAGTATATGTAAACCTCCGACTTCAACTGTGTGTGTGTGTGTGTGTGTGTGTGTGTGTGTGTGTGTGTGTGTGTGTGTGTGTGTGTGTGTGTGTGTGTGTGTGTGTGTGAGTGTGTGTGTGTGTGTGTTTAAAAAGACTGCTCTCACTCTCTTGCCAAACAGAGATATTTGTTAGTCGATCATGGTCCTCTGTAAGTAATGGATATTGGTATGTTTACAATAAATGACTTCATGAATTGAATTTGTAAATATGTTTACATTACTGTGATATCTCCCTAGTTATGCATTTACTGAGCTCAGGTGAGGAACGTATCAGTGTGTACAGTGTTATGTACAGCACATCACCATAAAGCAGACATATACTGTATGTGTTTCTGCAGTAGAAGCTGAAGTTGCTTTTACATATATGAGCTGTATAGAGATGCTCCCTCTCACACACTGATGTGGTGGGGGATTGGATCCTGGCACAGCAGTTCAAATCTTATCTATCCCGCGCTCCCATTCAGATGCCAGGGTCGTGGTGTAGTATAGCCACCCTAATAGCCTCTATGGTGCAGCTCACTGGCATAATCAGACACACACACACACACACACACACACACACACACACACACACACACACACACACACACACACACACACACACACACACACACACACACACACACACACACACACACACACACACACACACACTCACAGAGAGCCCCGGAGCAGACACCAATCAGGTGAATGTGGTGTGGAGGTGCTAGCTACAGACTCTGGCAGCCAGGCCACTGGCCATCTGTTGTAGTAAAATGGAAAGGCCAGGACACTACTCACTGGAACAATGGCACTATGGGGCACTAGATGACTGTGTGGGTGGCTGGGTGCCTCTAAGCAAAATGTTTCTGTGTTAGGTTTAGTTGTTTTGATGTTTGAATCTTGGCTGTTTGGGGGCATCAATTGCCAAAAAGATGTGATGCATTGCTGCTGCGTTTTTTGTGTGTGTGTGTGTGTGTGTGTGTGTGTGTGTGTGTGTGTGTGTGTGTGTGTGTGTGTGTGTGTGTGTGTGTGCCAGGTGTTGTGTGGACACCCCAGGCCATGCTAGCAGGGTGATGTCATTCAGCCAGTTCCTCCTCATCACCTCAGAGCCTACAGGGAATAATCATAGACCCTAAAGTCAGAATACACAGCTTTACCTGACTATCTATGAAACAGAGACAAGACCAAAACAATGCTTAGTATAATCCAAATGCACAGAGACATTCCACAATACCACACAGACTATACATTTTAAACACATATCCTATTTACATCTGGACTAAACAGCTATCTTTACAGTCTCTTGGTAAATGAAAAGCTCAACTTTGATCAAATGTCTTGGCATTACATTTTGAAATTGGCTCCTGGTTGCTAACAGAGCTGTTCTGACACCCAGATGATGTTTGTGCGGTTACTTTGTCACAAGAGTAAAAGGTCTGAGGCTGAAGTAAACTAACAAGCCAATAGCAGCCGTTCAGCACCACTGAAGCGGACAGACAGAATCAGCATTCCAAAATGCAGCTCTTTATAGGGAATATGGTGACATTTAGGACACACTCTGTAAATGGGAAGTAGGCCTAATCAGGGCGTAAGAAGCCTGGAGGGAGAAGACTTTCCCATGGAGTCGGTGTTGCTAGTCAGGAAGCAGTTGCAGAAGGTGAGTTGAATAATAATAAACATGAAGATAAACACAAAACAGAAGAAGCGTACTGAACGTAACCAAAACCAATACCACCTGATGACAGAGGCTACTGAGGGCTACAAGGTTGCCAGGTGTACACAATGTGGGTTGCCAGGACCGGTGGTCAGTAGACCGGCAGGAGGGAGCAGGCGGGACACCTATCCTATTCAGCTATAGGCCTGTTGACTTGTTCAAACCAAACTCTAGAATGGTAAATAATAGGAAACAAATTGCAACAAACGGAAAATACACCTCTCTACTGTTTCTTGGAAACGGCACCGACAGTTTATGACCAAGGCCTTTGGGACAAGGCATCTAACATTCAAAATCTTCACAACACAAACCTTATGTATGGCCTTTTATCTAATAGAGTATGTTTGTTTTGTTCACACTACCTGCCTGTTAAGCACTGTTATAAACTGGTTGGTTGGGTATGACAAAACGTTTATTTTTACTGCTCTAGACGCTGTTTACGTACGTAAGCTGCTAGTTATATAAATAAAGTTTCATTTGAGATGGTTATTATCGGTGCATTCACCCTGGGCCGTGAAGACGCTGCTGTGTTGAGCATTTCTGTCGTTATAAAGCAGTGTCCCGGTGTCATTGCATTACTTATTAGTAGTGGTGAATGACAAAGCTGTCTGCTTTTATGGCTGGGCGTTTCAGACGTAATAAACACTCAGACAGGGTATCCTTTCCTCTTCCTGATGAATGACAAATACGAAGCAGAATGCCGGATGGAAAATGGCTGCCAAGCTTGATGTATAGGTGAGGTATCTGCAGCGGTTGGCATTGCTACAGCAACCCCCTGTCAGGGGAGAGGATGATAAATGTCTCTCTGGATGGCTGGCTCACAACTACTGTGCTGTAGATCATTAGTGTGGGTGAAGGAAAACTCCTCACTGCATCATTACTGTTGGTGAGGGGAAGAGGGTGTAGGGTGTAGGGTTAAAGTTAGAGTTAGGGGTAGGGGTAGGGCTAGGGTTAGGCGTTAGTATACAAGCAAGGTACTCAAGTCAACCTTGTTGGAAAAGTCAACTATACCTCTCAATCTTAAATGACATGGAAAAGGTTCATGTATCATGCATTATAGTGGTCTTCAGCTGGGACAAGTACTGATCATCTAGATCCTTCTATAAAACACAAGGCCAGTGAAGACAAAATACAAATACTGGTCATGGATACATGCATTATAATCAGAAAGAATTCCCAGAAAGGCTTGTAGTTAGAGAGAGAGAGAGACACGGAGAGACACACAGAGAGATAAACACAGAGAGAGACACACAGAGAGACAGGGAGAGACTTGGAGAGAGAGACATAGAGAGAGACACACAGCGAGACAGGGAGAGCGAGACAGGGAGAGCGAGACGGGGAGAGAGAGAGAGAGACACGAACAGAGGGAACCAGGTGGGTTCTGTGGACTGTGAGACCCACGGTGTCTGCCTACAAACGTAAATGAATGTGTGTGTGTGTGTATGTGTGTGCATGCGCTTATGTGTGTGTGTTGGTGTCCAAGCATGCATCAGTGTGTGTGTTTTATGTGACGTGTGATAACCTGACTACACACACCTCACCACTGCTCTTTGTCCAACCATTGATCTAACGTAATCAGCTCAGCTGTGGGAACACCAGGCTTTTTAAGTAAGGGAGAGAGACAGCGAGACAGAGAGACATACATTACATGCTCCTCGAACATCTCATTCCAAAATCATGGGCATTAAAATGGATTTTCTGCTTTAAACAGCCTCCACTCTTCTGGGAAGGCTTTCCACTAGATGTTGGAACATTGCTGCGGAGAGCATTAGAGCATTAGTGAGGTCGGGCACGGATTTGGGGCGATTAGGCTTGGCTCGCAGATGGTGTTTCAATTCATCTCAAAGGTGTTCGATGGGGTTGAGGTCAGGGCTCTGTGCAGGCCAGTTAAAATGTTCCACACCGATCTCAGAAAACCATTCCTGTATTAACCTCGCTTTGTTCACGGGGGCATTGTCAAGCTGAAACAGGAAAGTGTTGCCACAAAGTTGGAAGCACAGAATAATCTAGAACGTCATTGTATGCTGTAGTTTCCCTTCACTGGAACTAAGGGGCCTAGACCAAACCATAAAAAAGCCCCAGACCATTATTCCTCCTCCACCAAACTTTACGGTTGGCACTAATTCAGGCAGGTAGTGTTCTCCTTGTATCCACCAAACCCAGATTCGTCCATTGGACTGCCAGATGGTGAAGCGTGATACATCACTCCAGAGGACGCGTTCCCACTGCTCCAGATTCCAATGGCGGCAGGTTTTACACTACTCAAGTCGTCGCTTGGCATTGCGTATGGTGATCTCAGGATTGTGTGTGGCTGCTCAGCCATGGAAACCCATTTCATGAAGCTCCCGACGAACAGTTCTTGTGCTGAGATTGTTTCCAGAGGCAGTTTGGAACTCAGTAGTGAGTGTTGCAATCAAGGATAGAATATTTTTACATGCTACTCGCTTCAGCACTCGGCGGTCCTGTTCTGTGAGCTTGTGTGGCCTACCACTTCGCGGCAGAACCATTGTTGCTCCTAGACATTTCCACTTCACAATAACAGCACTTACAATTGACCGGGGCAGCTTGACAAACTGACTTGTTGGAAAGGTGGCATCCTATGCCGGTGCCACGTTGAAAGTCACTGAGCAATTCAGTATGGGCCATTCCACTGCCAATGTCTCCCTATGGAGATTGCATGGCTGTGTGCTCGATTTTATACACCTGTCAGCAATGGGTGTGACTGAAATGGCAGAATCCACAAATTGAAAGTGCTTGTGTAGCCTACAATACAATATGTACAGAACAACCTGGGATAACAAGTTGGTTGGCTACCTGAAGAACCATTGAGTCTGAATACCTGACTGCACCTACAAACATTCTCTTGGCAGAGGAAAACCAGTAAACTGAACATTATCTTGGCAGAGGAAAACCAGTAAACTGAACATTCTCTTGGCAGAGGAAAACCAGTAAACTGACCATTCTCTTGGCAGAGGAAAACCAGTAAACTGACCATTCTCTTGGCAGAGGAAAACCAGTAAACTGACCATTCTCTTGGCAGAGGAAAACCAGTAAACTGAACATTATCTTGGCAGAGGAAAACCACTAAACTGAACATTATCTTGGCAGAGGAAAACCAGTAAACTGACCATTCTCTTGGCAGAGGAAAACCAGTAAACTGACCATTCTCTTGGCAGAGGAAAACCAGTAAACTGACCATTCTCTTGGCAGAGGAAAACCAGTAAACTGACCATCCTCTTGGCAGAGGAAAACCAGTAAACTGACCATTCTCTTGGCAGAGGAAAACCAGTAAACTGACCATTCTCTTGGCAGAGGAAAACCAGTAAACTGAACATTATCTTGGCAGAGGAAAACCAGTAAACTGAACATTATCTAAGCAGAGGAAAACCAGTAAACTGAACATTATCTTGGCATAGGAAAACCAGCCAACTGAACATTCTCTTGGCAAAGAAAAGCTCAGCAAAGTGAGTCGAAGGCAATAAGGATAAACGCTTATGTAGTACAGCCTCTTGGCTTTCATTCCTCTCAGATACAATATACACAGTCCAGTGGGACTGGAGGGGAGAGAGAGAGGTGAGAGAGGTGAGAGGGGAAGAGAGGGAGGAGGGGGAGAGAGGTGAGGGTTGAGAGGGAGGAGGGTGAGAGAGGTGAGAGGGGAAGAGAGGGGTGAGAGGGGGAGAGAGAGGTGAGAGGAGAGAGAGAGAGGTTGAGAGGCAGGGAAGAGACAGTTGATCTGAAGGCCAGAAAGGTGACAGTGAAAGGGAGGTGAGAGGCAGGGGAGAGAGATGGGGTGTGAGAGAGAGGAGAATGGGTGAAAGGACGAGAGCAAGAGGACAATGGGGTGAGCTTGAAAAGAAAGGGGCAAGATGTGGAGGTATTGCACATAATAGTCAAACATAAACAACATAATTAATATCCAGTATATCATACCACATCACACCCAAAACCATCCTTTGAGCGTCACTGTCTTCCTCCAAAGTATAGTTTTACAAGTTAACGCGTATGAATGGCTTGAAGATCGAGAGTAATGATGATCATATTATGGTCCAGCTGCTGAGAAAACTGCAGGAAGATTTAAACACACAGACATTTGATTTATTGCTGGTTTCCCTGGTGGAGATGAAGACCCATGCCCCTATACTGATGAGGCTTGTTACCCTATCTATTTTAAATGGCCACTTCCTGTACAGAGGACCAGTGAACAACTTGCCTGTAGCTATGTCTAAATAACTACATAGCACCCAAAGTAGAGCACACTAAAACCAGAACAGACCACAAACCATTAAACCTTAATCCCTTAACCCCAACTCACCTCTCTCACTCAATGGCTTGTTCACGTTCTCTCTATTTCAATCCCTCTTTCTCTCAGCCCATTCTTTCTCTCTCAACCCCCCTCTCTCTCTGTCTTTGTCTCACTCTCTCAGTCTTTCTCTCTCTTTCCCCTTCCTCATCTCTATCTGCGTCTCTCTCCCCATCTTCTGCTGCCATCAGAGGCTGTTGCTGAATAACAACAGCTATGCGCTCATCACACACTATCTGTCACATACACACACATTATGAGTGATAGCTGGAAAGTGTGTTAGGCTGCCTTCAGAGAGTCAGTCTGTACCATACAGTGATGTGTAAATAAATCTCCTACAACTGTCACACAGATGTCAACGTACACACGCAGATGCACATCGACACACGTCACATACACATACACTGCACACAGTGGCGTCATGCACCTATTATTTTAGAGGAGGCACAAAGTAAATGAGTTGGGGCATCTTTCAAACACCTGAAACAGCTTTTTACTGCAATCTAGCGCAATAATCGATATGCCTAATTCTATGTAAAAAAATATACAGTATGTCTATTTTTCAGCATAGGCTATTTAAGCCTTCATCTTTACCTGTTGAATTGTCATTTTAATCAATGATGCACATTCATTCTTTAGTAACCTTTATGCCAGGAGTTTAGTACAACTGCCACACTGGTATATAGTATCAGAAGTCTAGAATTATAAGTCTATGAGCTTCCCAAGTTTTGTATTTTCTAGCTGGCTATCTAAATAATTTTTTAGCTGGCTAACTAAAGTATTTTCTAACTGGCTAACTCAAGTATTTTCTAGCTGGTTAACTAAAGCAAACATAATAAAATTGCTAGGTGGCTAGTATTACAGAGAAAGAACAAAACATATCTGTTTCCTTTATTCATCAAGAATGAATCCATTTTTCATTTTACCTTTATTTAACTAGGCAAGTCAGTTTTAAGAACAAATTGTTATTTTCAATGACGGCCTAAGAACAGTGGGTTAACTGCCTTGCTCAGGGGCAGAACGACACATTTTTACCTTGTCAGCTTGGGGATTCAATCTTGCAACCTTTCTGATACTAGTCCAATGCTCGAACCACTAGGCTACCTGCCGCCCCAACAGGCCACATAGCTTGATCAAATTAATTTACAAACATACCTCCTGGGAGTCCTGTCCATCGCCGGCAGCTAAAATCAAATCAAACGTTGTGTATGTCACTTGACACTCTCTCTCCTCTTCCACTGACAATACTGTCTGCATAACCACATGCACTAGCGTCCTGCCTAACATATCTTTGCTCTAGGGGGGAAGGGTCCAGTCAGTGTGCCCCCATTCACAAAATACAGCGAACAGATCTTTTAATAAATAATTATGAGAAAGTGTGGTCCTAAAAATTAAGTTTAGTAGTTAATTTATCATCAGAAAAATATATTGTACATACATATTGACTATACAAAACATTAAGAACACTCTTTCCATAACATAGACATACCAGGTGAAAGCTATGATCCCTTATTGATGTAACTCATTAAATCCACTTCAATCGGTGTAGATGAAGGGGAGACAGGTTAAAGAAGGATATTTAAGTCTTGAGACAATTGAGACATGGATTGTGCACTGTATGTGTACCATTCAGAGGGTGAATGGGCAAGACTAAAAATGTAAGTGCCTTTGAACGAGGCCACAGGTGCACCAGTTTGTGACAAGAACTGCAACGCTGCTGGGTTTTTAATGCTCAACAGTTTCCCATGTATTTCAAGAATGGTCCACCACCCAATAGACATCCAGCCAAATTGTGACAAATGTGGGAAGCATTGGAGTCAACATGCATCAGCATCCCTATGGAACGCTTTCGACACCTTGCAGAGTGGGGGTGCACACCATGTGGCTCTGCAGGCCCAGGAATGAAGAACACTGGCCTATGTGGGTCTGAAATAGTGCAAACCATTGTAATAGGGTGTGATTTGGGACAGTCCATAGCCTCCCTGCATCAGTATGAGTTGGTCATTAGTACGACTGACTGTCCTTTAACCAGACTGATGCAAGGAGCAGCATAGCAAGCACCTCCTCCATTCACTTTGCTGGATATTCTCTTCCTTTCTCTCTGTAGGGGGTTGAGACAGAGAGAGAGAGAGAGAGAGACAGAGGATGGGCTGGCTGATTTACAGTCTTATTTTCCCCCAGGCCTCATCTCTCCTTCAATAATACAAACCCTAAACTGTCACACCCACAAACACACACAGTCCTGTATAACTTGTGGAGACACACAATTCAGTCCCATTCAAAATCCTATTTTCCCTAACCCGTAACCTTAACCCCAAAACCTAAAGTTAACGCTAGCTCCTAACCTTAACACTAAATCTAACCCTAACACTAATTCTAACCTTAACCCTAAACCCCCTAGAAATATAATTTGACCTTGTGGGGACCAACAAAATGTCTCCAGTTGGTCAAAAATCCACACACACACACACACACACACACACACACACGGAATATTAAAGTGCATGGGCCAGCAGGGAGACAACTACAGTGTTGAAGGAGAGATAACACACTCACTGATCATACTAATGATGAACCATATACAGTACAGCTCTGTGTGTGTGTGTGTGTGTGTGTGTGTGTGTGTGTGTGTGTGTGTGTGTGTGTGTGTGTGTGTGTGTGTGTGTGTGTGTGTGTGTGTGTGTGTGTGTGTGTGTGTGTGTGTGTGTGTGTGTGTGTGTGTGTGTGTGTGTGTGTGACGCCGTTCCTCCTTTCTATATCTGCTCCTGGCAACAATCCTTATTTATTGATATCCTAGATGTTGATGACCTCCAGTGTACTAGCACTGTCCATAGGTAGGCTATAGGGATGAACACACAGCTCGCTGTAGTAGCATGGTGCATCAGCATGGTGATATACAGCGCATTCAGAAGGTATTCAGGCCCCTTTACTTTTTCCACATTTTGTTACGTCACAGCCGTACTCTAAAATTGTTTAATAAATCCATATTTTTCCTCATCAATCTACACACAATACCCCATAATGACAAAGCAAAAACAGGTTTACATTGATTCTATCCTTGAGATGTTTCTATTGGAGTCCATCTGTTGTAAATTCAATTGATTGGACATGATTTGGAAAAGCACACACACACTTGTCTATATAAGGTCCCACAGTTGACAGTGCATGTCAGAGCAGAAATCATGTCATGAGGTTGAAGGAATTTTCCGTAGAGCTCCGAGACAGGATTGTGTCGAGGCAGATATCTGGGGAAGGGTACCAAAACATTTCTGCAGCATTGAAGGTCCCCAAGAACACAGTGTCCTCCATCATTCTTAAATGGAAGAAGTTTGGAACCACCAAGACTCTTCTTAGAGCTGGCCGCCCAGCCAAACTGAGTAATCGGAGGAGGTGGCCTTGGTCAGGGAGGAGAACAAAAACCTGATGGTCCCTGTGACAGAGTTCCTGTGTGGAGATGGGAGAACCTTCCAGAAGGACAACCATCTCTGCAGCACTCCACCAATCAGGCCTTTATGGTAGAGGGGCCAGACAGAAGCCACTCCTCAGTAAAAAGCACATGACAGCCCACTTGGAGTTTGCCAAAAAGGCACCTAAAGGACTCAGACCATGACAAACAAGATTCTCTGGTCTGATGAAACCAAGATTGAACTCTTTGCCTGAATGCCAAGCGTCAAGTCTGTCGGAAACGTGGCACCATCTCTACGGTAAAGCATGGTGGTGGCAGCATCATGCTGTGGGGATGTTTTTCAGAGGCAGGGACTGAGAGACTAGTCAGGATTGAGGGAAAGATGAACGGAGCAAAGTACAGAGAGATCCTTGATGAAAACCTGCTCCAGTGTGCTCAGGACCTCAGACTGGGGCGAAGGTTCACCTTCCAACAGGTCAATGACCCTAAGAACACAGCCAAGACAACGCAGGAGTGGCTTCAAGACAGGTCTCTGAATGTCCTTGAGTTGCCCAGCCAGAGCCCAGACTTTAACCCCATCGTACATCTCTGGAGAGACCTGAAAATAGCTGTGCACCGACGCTCCCCATCCAACCTGACAGAGCTGGAGAGGATCTGCAGAGAAGAATAGGAGAAACTCCCCAAATACAGGTCTGCCAAGCTTGTAGCGTCATAATCAAGAAGACTCGAGGCTGTAATCGCTGCCAAAGGTGCTTCAACAATATGCTGAGTAAAGGGTCTGAATACTTATGTAAACGTCATAATGAAGTTATTACATTTTGTATAAATTAGTAAAAATGTCTAAAAGCCTATTTTTGCGACGTCATTATGCGGTATTGTGTGGAGGTTGATGATTATTATTTTTTTTTAATCCATTTTAGAATAAGGCTGTAATGTAACAAAATGTGGAAAAAATCAAGGGGTCTGAATACTTTACGAAGGCACTGTTTACCTGTAGCTCACCATATTTGAAGAGGAGGTGATAATAACTGACTATCTAGGGTTCTGCATGAACACAATTACCTCCCACTCCACAGCTGAGTTGGAGAGAGAAGAGCAATGTTAATATGTATACGTAATTGGGAGTGGCTCTGTTGCAGAAGACGCCGTTGCTCTTTCAGTTCCATCATATCAGTTTTGCAGTGATATTATACTGCCATCTACAGGACGGATCTCTCATTGCAGGCTCTGGTTTATAAGGAGTGCACTGTCCTCTTGTGGCCAAGTTTAAAAAGTTTAAACCATATGAGCTGAACATGACATTTTCATAAAATATTTTAAGCAATCATTTTCAATTTTAAATGATTCATCACTGACCCAAAGAAAGAACTGACAGAAGGACACACACAGAGTTAGAGATGCATTATGTTCTGGGCTGTGGACTGTGAATTTTGAATAATCACTACAGTTGTATGACAATAGTCTTTATTTTAACTGCCTGAAAAATATGAATGTGTGGCAGTGTATAAAGATGTGTAAAGTTCTAATCTACAATTTTAAAGGCCCGATGCAGACGTTTTTATATAAATATTAAATAATTAGGTAACAATTAATTACCAGACTGTAATAGTTGTCCATTAAATGGTTAAAAAAAAAAAAAACTTAAATAGCTTTTTAGCAACCAAAAAAGATTCTCCAGCAAGAATTTTGCTAGGACTGTCTGGGAGTGGCATGAGTGGGGTGGGGGGGAACTGAAAACTAGCCTTTATTGGCAGAGAGGTTTGGAACCCTCGTTGTTATTGGTCTATTAACTAATTTACAACCTGAAACTCCACGTTTGCAAAACCTGCTGATTAGAAGGTCCTGTGTAGATTGTATTTTCAACCAGCAACCATCAGGAAATAACACGGCTGTTTTTTTTTTTGCTCACACACTTGTACTGTGTTAGTTTCCTCAGCTGTTTAACAATATGATACAAAACACAGGCGAAACTGAATATTGAATGCACTGGGCCTTTAATAATTCTGTGATACTTACAATTGTATTTTTATCTCCTCAGTAAGTGCACACTTTATTGACTTTGATGTTAATTATTTTGATGTGGGGTGGGAAATTAGGCATATTATGGTGCTTACAAAAACTTTGATAACCGACCCTGCCACAAGGACACATGAATGAAATGGATAGGTTACTCAAGTCATGTGATGCATTGGTTGCGAAACACACGCGGAAGTATGACGCTGTATACTGTTGCTTTTATTCTTGCTTTTTTGCATTTAGCCAATTTAACATCCTTGTTTTTACCTGAAGGTAAGCATAACTCCCCTAATCTGTTTGTTGTTCATATCCCGCATCCCCTTTGGACGCACACATCGACGTGTGGAGGAAGAAACAAACTAAAAGTCAAGTGCAACAAGCCATTCAGTGCACTGCAGATGAAAGCGGGTTTTGTGTGGACCGTTAACTTCACAAATTATGTTTCTGATCTTGATCTGGGCGGTTGACCAGACTGTATTTAATAAGCCTAATGAAAAAGCAAAGATCATAATTAGGCTACAGAAATGAATAGCCTCACTTTAACCCGTCACCCGTCACTTTAACAATACATTCATGTACATACTACCTCAATTTGGGCCGACCAACCAGTGCTCCCGCACATTAGCTAACCGGGCGATCTGCATTGTGTCCTGCCACCCGCCAACCCCTCTTTTACGCTCCTGCTACTCTCTGTTCATCATATATAATTAGTAATTTTAACCATATCTACATGTACATACTACCTCAATCAGCCTGACTAACCGGTGTCTGTATGTAGCCTCGCTACTTTTATAGCCTCGCTACTGTATATAACTATTGTTTTATTTCTTTACTTACCTATTGTTTACATAATAAATTTTTTGCATTATTGGTTAGAGCCTGTAAGTAGCATTTCACTGTAAGGTCTATCTATACCTGTTGTATTCGGCACATGTGACAAATAAACTTAGATTTGATTTATAGCGTATTACATTGCATAAGACATGCAGCAGTGAAACAACAGTGACACATGCTATAGCCTACAATGTTAACATTGCACAGAAAAGTGACCGTTTCAAACTTGTAACAATGTGACCATCAAAATCATAGGTCTAACTGATCATATTTGTGTTTTATTATTTTTAATTTATTATTTTTAAAGAGGAATATCACTTCAAACAATGGATGTTACAGGTATGTGAAACTGTAAAGGCTACAATGTAAATCTGTCACGTGTTATTTTTTAGGAAAGCAGATGACATACAGTAGCCTACATACCAGAGTTACTGTACACACAGTCATCTTGTTCCTTCCTGTAATAAATTAAAGCAGTAGGCCAAGACCTTCCTCAAATGTATTTGCTTGTCAGAATGAGGTTGTCATCTTTAGTTGACTGCCTGCCTATACCTGTTTTTGTTATTACAGTATAATAAAGTCTATGCTCTGGAGGAGTACCACCATCGCCTGAACATCTTCACTGGGCATAAGAGGAGAATCCACTATCATAATGCAGGGAAGCACACGTTCTCAAGTAGGCTATGCATTTATTTATTTTAAACTATTTGTCCATTTCTTCCTGTTTTCCCAGTCACAACTTAACTCCCAATGTATTCATAATATAGCTGTATGTATGTTACAGGTATGATATCTTACAACTATTGTAACTTTCCTTTTCCCAGTGGGACTGAATCAGTTTTCTGACATGTTGTAACTGTCCTTTTCCCAGTGGGACTGAATCAGTTTTCTGACATGTTGTAACTGTCCTTTTCCCAGTGGGACTGAATCAGTTTTCTGACATGTTGTAACTGTCCTTTTCCCAGTGGGACTGAATCAGTTTTCTGACATGTTGTAACTGTCCTTTTCCCAGTGGGACTGAATCAGTTTTCTGACATGAGCTTTGCAGAGTTTAGGAAAACTTTCCTCCTGACTGAACCTCAGGTACAGCTGTGAAATGTAATTACTAAAATGTGATCCTGTAGTTAACCCCAATTATAAGTCTACGAGCTTCCCTGATATAAGATAGCCTAATCAATTGTAATTGTTCTTACATTTATCTTCATCAGAACTGCTCTGCCACCAAAGGGAGTCACATCAGCAGCCATGGGCCATATCCTGGTTCTGTGGACTGGAGAGAGAAGGGAAACTATGTGTCACCTGTCAAATACCAGGTACTACGTTTCCCTCATAGGCTAAATATACTGAGTGTACAAAACATTAAGAACACCTTCCCCCCCCTGTTTTGCCCTCTGAACAGCCTCAATTCATCTGGGCATGGACACTCTACAAGGTGTCGAAAGCATTCCATAGGGATGCTGGCCCATGTTGACTCCAATGCTTTCCACAGTTGTGTCAAGCTGGCTGGATGTCCTTTGGGTGGTGGACCATTCTTGATACACACGGGAAACTGTTGAGTGTGACACAAACTGCTCCTGGCACCTAATACCATACCCCGTTCAAAGGAACTTAAATCTTTTGTCTTGCCAATTCACCTTCCTAATGGCACACACACACACAATCCATGTCTCAAGGCTTAAAAATCCATCTTTAACCGGTCTGCTGCCCTTTATCTACACTGATTGAAGTGGATTTTACAAGTGACATCAATAAGGGATCAAAGTTTTGACCTGGATTCACCTGGTCAGTCTGTCATGGAAAGAGCAGGTGTTCATAATGTTTTCTACTCAGTGTATATTCACAACAACATGACCAAGTCATTTTCTTATGGATTGGCTGATTGCAAGCGAGTGACAAAGATAAAAGAAGCTGTACATTTATGACTGTGCTGTGTTGATATCATGTTGAGTGAATGTGCTATTGTTGTGTCCTAAGGGTCATTGTGGAAGCTGCTGGACCTTCTCCACTACCGGCTGTCTTGAGTCTGTTACCGCTATAGCTACTGGAAAACTCCCACTTCTGGTGAGAACTAGCCCTATTTCTCTTGTATTTTCTACGGTTTCACACTATGTTTCACACTGATTTTGGCAGTCAACCTACTATGTTTCCCTGTATGGTTTCATATGAAGCGGTACAATAGAAAGACTGTAGTTGAATTGGTTGTTGAATGGTTGTTGGTAATAGCCTTATCTGTGAGTTATCATTCTATATTTTCCAGTCTGAGCAGCAACTGGTGGACTGTGCTCAAGACTTCAACAATCATGGATGTATGGGGTTGGTAGCCTACAGTACCATCTTAAAATCACATGAGCTTATCACTCCTGTCCTGCATGTGACTTCTATACCTCCTGATGCATACTGTTGCTGTCTGTCTGCAAAAACATCATTCAGCTACTGTAATGTATTGGTTTCAGGGGACTCCCAAGCCAGGCGTTTGAGTATGTTAAATACAACAACGGACTCATGACCGAAGATGACTATCCTTACACGGGACATGTATGTATTTATAAATTATTCTTAGTGTAAAAAAGGAAAATGTTAATAACACAAGTAACAGTGTTATACTAGTATTTAATCCTTATGACTCACTTGTTTGGATTACTCACTATATACTTCTTTATCCCAATTACTTTCCTTAGGATGGCTCTTGCAATTTCAAGCCCGAGTTGGCAGCTGCCTTCGTGAAAGATGTTGTCAACATAACAAGTGTGAGAGACTAAAACTAAACGTTTTACAACCTCTGCATCTGTTCTAAACATTGTTTTCTTGGTCAGCAATTGGTATGTTGTTCTGTCTTGCCCCCTATAACAGTATGACGAAAAGGGCATGGTTGATGCTGTGGCCAGACTGAACCCAGTCAGCTTTGGATATGAAGTGACTGATGATTTCCTCCACTACAAGGATGGTGTGTACAGCAGGTGAGAGTAAGCCCAGTACACTCCGTTGTTCCTTATCACTCCCACTTGACAATACATGTTGGGTGGCAGGATTAAAGAGCTTTGTGGGAATTGAATTGTGAACCTCCAAATCTTATCAAATAATGTGTGGAAGGTAGAAAACTGTACTTATGAGACATACTATGTTGCAGTAGAAGACTTTCATGAGCTGTAAAGCTCCTTGCCGTTCACATAAGGTATACAAACTGCACATTTGACCCTCTATTACAATGAATTAACATGTCCTCCATGTGTTTTATAAAGTATTCTTTGTTTGTATTAGCACTACGTGTAAGAACACTACAGACAATGTGAACCATGCTGTACTGGCAGTGGGATATGGTGAAAAGAATAGCACTCCATATTGGATCGTGAAAAACTCCTGGGGCACCAACTGGGGAATGGATGGGTAAATACATAAAAAATATTCAGTGCTGTTGAACTACCTTTTTTTACTAATGATAACTATATAGATGCTTCATGAACATAGATCAGCTATTGAACACCCAGACATTGTAGGACACGTATACTGCAAGATACCTGTCTGACTATCTCCTTTTAGGGTGAAATTATACTGAACAAAGGTGAACACAACATGCAACAATTTCTATGTTTTTACTGAGTTACAGTTCATAGTAAGAAATAAGTCAATTGAAATAAATTCATTAGGCCCTAATGGATTTCAAATGACTGGGCAGGGGTGCAGCCTTGGAGGGCATAGGTCACCCATTTGGCAGCCAGGCGCACTCAGCCAATCATAATGTTACAGACAGATATACATTACATCGACATTACTGCAGTCAGCATGCCAATTGCACGCTCCCTCAAAACTATTACACTGAACAAAAATTCACATTTTAAAAAGTGGCCTTTTGTTGTCCTCAGCACAAGGTGCACCTGTGTAATGATCATGCTGTTTAATCATCTTCTTCATATGCCACACCTGTCAGGTGGATGGATTATCTTGGCAAAGGAGAAATTCTCACTAACAGGGATATAAACAAATTTGTGCACAGAATTTGAGAGAAATAAGCTTTTTGTGGTTTTTTTACTTCATCTTATGAAACATGGGACCAACAATTTACATGATGTGTTTATTTATTTTTTTTATTTTTTTTTGAACCCCTTTTTCTCCCCAATTTCGTGGTATCCAATTGGTAGTTACAGTCTTGTCTCATCACTGCAACTCCCGTACGGACTCGGGAGAGGCGAAGGTTGAGAGCCGTGAGAACCCAACCAAGCCGCACTGCTTCTTGACACAATGCCCACTTAACCCGGAAGCCAGCTGCACCAATGTGTCGGAGGAAACACCATACACCTGGCGACTGCTCCCAGGCCCGCCACAGGAGTCGCTAGTTCGCAATAGGACAAGGACATCCCTGCTGGCAAACCCTTCCCTAACCCGGACGACGCTGGGCCAACTGTGCACTGCCACATGGGTCTCCCATTCGCTACCAGCTGCGACAGAGCCTGGACTCGAACCCAGAATCTCTAGATGCGTTTGTATTTTTTCTCAGTGTAATAGTTTTGAGGGAGCGTGCAATTGGCATGCTGACTGCAGGAATGTCCACCAGAGCTGTTGCCAGAGAATTTAATGTGAATTTCGCTATCATAAACCGCATCCAACATCGTTTTAGAGAATTTGGCAGAACTTCCAACCTGCCACACAACTACAGACTACGTGTATGGTGTTGTGTGGGCGGTTTGCTGATGTCAGCGTGAACAGAGTGCCCCATGGTGGTGGTGGGGTTATGGTATGGGCAGGCATAAGCTACGGACAACAAATACAATTGAATTTTATCGATGGTAATTTGAATGCACAGAAATACCTTGACGAGATCCTGAGGCCCATTCATCCGCCGCCATCAACTCATGTTTCAGCATGATAATGCATGACCCCATGTCGCAGGGATCTGTACACAATTCCTGGAAAATGTCCCAGTTCTTCCATGGCCTGCATACTCACCAGACATGTCAATAATTGAGCATGTTTGGGATGCTATGGCTCAACATGTACGACAGCTTGTTCCAGTTCCCACCAATATCCAGTAACTTCACACAGACACAAGGAGTGGGACAACATTCCACAGGCCACAATCAACAGCCTGATCAACTGTATGCGAATAAGATGTGTCGTGCTGCAGGATTGTCCTGTTGGTCACACCAGATACCAGATTTCTGATCCACACCCCTACTTTTTTTTTAGGTATCTGTGACCTACAGATGCATATCTGTATTCCCAGTCATGTGAAATCCATAGATTCGGGCCTAATGAATTTATTTGAAGTTGATTCATTTCCTTGTATGAGTCTTTGAAAATGTTGTATGTTGTGTTTATATTTGTTTGGTACAGCTTACAAAATATATTTTGTTTTCTATTTCCTCCTCAGATATTTCCTAATAGAACGAGGGAGGAACATGTGTGGACTGGCAGCCTGCTCCTCTTATCCTCTCCCCCCGGTGTGATGTTCCCCCGGAACTCAGAAGAGAACGCCACAGTCAGTCTTCAGCTACAGTATGAGAAAAACAGGATACATTTTCTCATTCAGAGGACAGGAGTGGGCATCTCTGTATTATTTGCATGGACATGTTTTTAAGAACTGTAGTTATACTGTTACAATGTGAGTTTTACATTTTCCAAGTTACTTATTTTAAATTAATTACAACTGGATCGTATTATGAAGGTTTGTACTGTATATGGTAAGTGGCTGGTCATGGTTAGTTAGTAGGCACTGACTGGGTAGTGAGAGTCTTTGAATCGTGTGCTTATGTAGCCACATATTGCTCTGGTTTTGAGTGTGTAAGAGATCCTAGTTAGTACTGTAGTTGACTACTGTCACAAAAGCATCACCAATATTTTAGCTTCTCTTGATTTGACAGTTTGGTTAGTGTTATATTTTCTTTAGAGGTTTGTACTAGGCATATTTTGTGTATTTTAGAGGGTTGTAAAAAAAAATATATATATATACAGTACCAGTCAAAAGTTGACACACCTACTAATTTCTTTTTTTGTACTATTTTCTACATTGTATAATAATAGTGAAGACAAACTGTGAAATAACACATATGGAGTAATATAGTAACCAAAAAAGTGTTAAACAAATCAAAATATATTTTAGATTCTTCAAAGTAGCAACTCTTTGCCTTGATAACAGCTTTGCACACTCTTGGCATTCTCTCAACCAGCTTCATGACGTAATCATCTGGAATGCTTTTCCAACAGTCTTGAAGAAAGTTCCCACATATGCTGACCACATGTTGGGTGCTTTTTCTTCACTCTGCTGTCCAACTCATCCCAAACCATCTCAATTGGGTTGAGGTCAGGTGATTGTGGAGGCCAGGTCATCTGATGCAGCACTCCATCACTCTCCTTCTTGGTCAAATAGCCCTTACACAGCCTGGAGGTGTGTTTTGGGTCATTGTCCTGTTGAAAAACAAATTCCCACTAAGCGCAAACCAGATGAGATGGCGTATCGCTGCAGAATGCTGTGGTAGCCATGCTGGTTAAGTGTGCATTGAATTAAAAATAAATCACACAATGTCACCAGCAAAGCACCCCTACACCATCACACCTCATCCTCCATGCTTCACAGTGGGAACCACACATGGGGAGATCATCCATTCACCTACCCTGCGTCTCACAAAGACACGGCGGTTGGAACCAAATATCTTCAATTTGGACTTGTCAAACCAAAGGACATATTTCCACCAGTCTAATGTCGTGTTTCTTGGCCCAAGCAAGTCTCTTCTTATTGATGTACTTTAGTAGTGGTTTCTTTGCAGCAATTCGACCATGAAGGCCTGATTCACGCGGTCTCCTCTGAACAGTTGATGTTGAGATGTGTCTGTTACTTGAACTATGTGAAGCATTTATTTACTTGGGCTGCAATCTGAGGTGCAGTTAATTGCCGATTTCTGAGTCTGGTAACTAATGAACTTATCCTCTGCAGCAGAAGTAATTGGGTCTTCCTTTCCTGTGGCAGTCCTCATGAGAGCCAGTTTCATCATAGTGCTTGATGGTTTTTGCAACTGCACTTTCAAGGTTGACTGACCTTCATGTTTTAAAGTAAGGATGGTCTGTTGTTTCTCTTTACTTATTTGAGCTGTTCTTGCCATAATATGGACTTGCTCTTTTACCAAATAGGGCTATCTTCTGTATAACACCCATACCTTGTCACAACACAACTGATTGGTTCAAATGCATTAAGAAGGAAAGAAATTCCACAAATTAACTTTTAAGAAGGCATACCTGTTCCTTGAAAGGCATTGTAGGTGACTACCTCATGAAGCTGGTTGAGAGAATGCCAAGTGTGTGCAAAAGAAGAATCTCAAATATAAAATATATTTTGATTTGTTTAACACTATTTGGGTTACTACATGATTCCTTCTGTTATACACTGCTCAAAAAAATAAAGGGAACACTTAAACAACACAATGTAACTCCAAGTCAATCACACTTCCGTGAAATCAAACTGTCCACTTAGGAAGCAACACTGATTGACAATAAATGTCACATGCTGTTGTGCAAATGGAATAGACAACAGGTGGAAATGATAGGCAATTAGCAAGACACCCCCAATAAAGGAGTGGTTCTGCAGGTGGTGACCACAGACCACTTCTCAGTTCCTATGCTTCCTGGCTGATGTTTTGGTCACTTTTGAATGCTGGCGGTGCTTTCACTCTAGTGGTAGCATGAGACGGAGTCTACAACCCACACAAGTGGCTCAGGTAGTGCAGCTCATCCAGGATGGCACACCAATGCGAGCTGTGGCAAGAAGGTTTGCTGTGTCTGTCAGCGTAGTGTCCAGAGCATGGAGTCGCTACCAGGAGACAGGCCAGTACATCAGGAGACGTGGGGGAGGCCGTAGGAGGGCAACAACCCAGCAGCAGGACCGCTACCTCCGCCTTTGTGCAAGGAGGAGCAGGAGGAGCACTGCCAGAGCCCTGCAAAATGACCTCCAGCAGGCCACAAATGTGCACGTGTCTGCTCAAACTGTCAGAAACAGACTCCATGAGGGTGGTATGAGGTTCCGACGTCCACAGGTGGTGGTTGTGCTTACAGCCCAAGACCGTGCAGGACGTTTGGCATTTGCCAGAGAACACCAAGATTGGCAAATTCGCCACTGGCGCCCTGTGCTCTTCACAGATGAAAGCAGGTTCACACTGAGCACATGTGGCAGACGTGACAGAGTCTGGAGACGCCGTGGAGAACGTTCTGCTGCCTGCAACATCCTCCAGCATGACCGGTTTGGCGGTGGGTCAGTCATGGTGTGGGGTGGCATTTCTTTGGGGGGCCACAGAGCCCTCCATGTGCTCGCCAGAGGTAGCCTGACTGCCATTAGGTACCGAGATGAGATCCTCAGACCCCTTGTGAGACCATATGCTGGTGCGGTTGGCCCTGGGTTCCACCTAATGCAAGACAATGCTAGACCTCATGTGGCTGGAGTGTGTCAGCAGTTCCTGCAAGAGGAAGGCATTGATGCTATGGACTGGCCCGCCTGTTCCCCAGACCTTAATCCAATTGAGCACATCTGGGATATCATGTCTCACTCCATCCACCAACGCCACGTTGCACCACAGACTGTCCAGGAGTTGGCGGATGCTTTAGTCCAGGTCTGGGAGGAGATCCCTCAGGAGACCATCCGCCACCTCATCAGGAGCATGTCCAGGCGTTGTAGGGAGGTCATACAGGCACGTGGAGGCCACACACACTACTGAGCCTCATTTTGACTTGTTTTAAGGACATTACATCAAAGTTGGATCAGCCTGTAGTGTGGTTTTCCACTTTAAATTTGAGTGTGACTCCAAATCCAGACCTCCATGGGTTGATAAATTTGATTTCCATTGATCATTTTTGTGTGATTTTGTTGTCAGCACATTCAACTATGTAAAGAAAAAAGTATTTAATAAGAATATTTCATTCATTCAGATCTAGGATGTGTTATTTTAGTGTTCCCTTTTTTTGAGCAGTGTGTGTATATATATATATATATTCCTAAGAGCTATACCCCCAAAGCCATTGGCACATGAAAAGCTAAATTATATTGATCCCCTAATTTTTTATAAACAAATGTGCGCCAAGCATGTCTGCTCTGTTATAAAATAATATATAGTAACCAATCAGCTGCTGTGAATTATCTTGCACAACAAAGGGGAGGGGTTTGTTACAAAACACCATCGTGGCGGGAAAGGGTTTTTCCTGTGGTGCAGGATACATCAACTAGGTTATTCAAGAAAACACAGGTTTTCGGACATAGCTTTGCAAGCTAAATATCTTCGACTCGATTTGCATGATGGTTTCGGAAGAACCAAATCTTCCGAACACGTTTGTGAAATTGTACTACATGTTGCAGGTAAGATTAAGGACCATCGCTTAGAACTATCCATATACAACTACCCATGAAACATTGCTAGTGAGTCACAAGTTGTTTCCATTAACTTGTCCAGTGATATTTTGTTGTTGTCAACATTTAGAGTTCGTGTAGAAAATAGATGCGACAATTGCCTGCTGGGGTGTCGACTAAAACAGCTGGACGTAATGACGTCACGTCGAATAAAAATGTAGTTTTTGAAGCATTACCCATTTAGGCAAATTGCGCAGACAGCCTGTATGCCCTCCCATCTATCTGTTTCATGTAGCCAGTGGTGTAAAAAGTACTCAATTGTCATACTTGAGTAAAAGCAAAGATACCTTAATAGAAAATGACCAAAGTGAAAGTATTTGGCTTTAAATATACTTAAGTGTCAAAAGTAAATGCTAAGATGTACTTAAGTATAAATAGTAAATGTATAAATAATTTCTACTTCAACCTTTTGACGGATACCCAAGGGCACACTAATACAATTTACAAACGTAGCATTTGTGTTTAGCGAGTCTGCCAGACCAGAGTGGATGACCAGGGATGTTCACTTGATAAGTGTGAATTGGACCATTTTCCTGTCAAGATGTAACGAGTACTTTTGGGTGTCAGGGAAAATGTATGGAGTAAAAAGTACACTTTTTCTTTAGGATTGTAGTAAAGTAAAAGTTGCCAAAAATATAAAATAGTAAAGTACAGATACCCCAAACTACTTTAAATGTATTTTTACTTAAGTACTTTACACAACTGCAGGTAGCCCGCAAAAACCAGCATGGATAGAATGCAATAATTGACTAATATTTGCTATATTCTAATACATCTCATGTGCCAACGTATCGCCATGGTCCGTGCCATGATGAAACTTGCACTCATGTAGATCTGAAATAATTGGATGGTAAAACTTGCCAGCCAAACAGAAAAGCAAGGCGAATCAATTCAGCCATTCTTGAAAGTCAGGAAAAACACCGCTTCCATCAGATCTGTTGCAATAAAGAAAGTTTGACAGATTAAAAATCCACCCCAGTCCAATGGATAAAAATGTAATGTTTAGAAAATGTCTCCCATCTTCCGTTTCCATTACACTTTTTTTGTTGCGACATATTGCTTTTGTCAAATACCTAGGTCAATGTTAAACCTACATAGCTACTGATATAGCTAGCTACCCCATTCAGAGGTAACTGATTTAGCGCCTATTGATGACAGTAGTATCTTCGGACAGGGGGTGTTTTGTTAAGAGCCCCAGCACTTGCTCTAAACATTAACTCATCGTTTTTGAAAACACAAGGAACGTGTATTTCATATCGGCAAGAAACAAATAATAATACAAAAGTTAAATTACAACACACCTTCAAAGGGTTAGTGTTCCCACACAGCCACATGTCCATGTTACATCACTTATTTATGGCAGACATAGGTGGCCACCTGTGCTAATGAACTATCTAGTGTTCGGTGAACACCTGTGTTTAAGTTAAACTGGGGAGGACGTGTAGTTTGTCTACTAGAGGCACACAGCTTGTGGATCTGCACCAAACTGCTACAGTAAGGTGTGTATTTTTCTTGAAAGACGCTTTCTTACTTCATGAAAGATAAGGGGCATATCAGCAAATGTTCCGAAAACCGTTTTGAGCGAAGATTATTGACATAAACATTAAAACATAACATCAGAATTGTAGTTCGGATGTAGCCAACAGTGGGCGAATGTAACGGCTGAAAACACTACACACGGAGAAGGGTTTGCAAGAGACGCTAACGTTAGTTAGTGACAAGCAACCATAACTTAATTGTAAAAACATTGGGTTAGTTATGCATGGACTGATGCCCTGGGTGAGTGGAGATCAATGAAATGGTAGGTTGCAGTAACTGTAATGTACCATAACCACTAAAACGAGACCTAGGACCAGCATGCGTTGTCTTATCTAACTTGTCTCTCAACAGACATCGAGAAGCAGCTGACTAGCGCCAAAGATGATCTATCGCTGACTATTTGGGTTTCCACTAGATAGCACAGTCAGAATTGGAAATATCGTAAAAATGTATGAAAATAATTATTCGCTTTTTGTTATTATTGTAAGGTTAGAATTGCTGCTAATGTTAGGTTTAAAATAAGATTTTAAAGGTCGACTTTGTGCACGAAAAACCATCTACCTGCCCTGTACTCAATTTGTAACAGAAATGGGGTTTGCCTTTGGTGGTTCATCGATGTCATGTGCGCAGCGACCGTAGCTAGTTCGTTAGCTATGCTAGCCAGTGCAGTTAGCCAGTAACTCAGTATGTGTTTACGTCATTTCACATAATTTGTTTTTGGACGTAAACTGTAGAGAGCGATAAAAAAATAGCACTCCTGTAGTCGAATACGTTATTCATATGTGTTTTGTTTTTAAGCATTAAATGACCTGAAATAATTGTGAATTGACTTTGTGGCTGAAGTAACTACTGACGACCGTCTATTCGCCCATCCGTGGTTTCCACTAGCTTCTTTAGCCACAAAGTTAGATTCCAGTCAGGATCCACAGCCACATTCAAAATTGGCTACAAAAAAAATGTGCTTTCGGTCATCATTTTAAGGTTAGGTATGAGGTTAGCAGTCCATGGTTAAGGTTAGGTTTAAAATACAATTTTAACAAGATAAATTGTAGAAATGGGCGGATATTATAACTTTGTGGTTATAGAAGCTAGTGATGCCCCATCTTCGTCTCTGCTAGCGCTCATTGCGAGATATGTTTCCGGGTTCTGAGATGACTTTTTATGCATTCACATTACTGTAGTTTTGTAAATTCCCCGCCCATGTGCACCTGAAGTTTCCTTGGGCACCTAACTAGGTTTCTTTCCCGGACCTCCAGCATTGTCGGAGCTAGCTAGCAATCTTATAAACCTGTTTAAGTCATTACCAAATTGAAATGCATCCCAACATTTAATTGCAGGAAATGAAGCCAGCGAACACCGAGAGTGGTGTCCCTGTACTCCATTCAGCAAAAGAGGGGTGCAAACCCAAGAAATTCACCCCAGATGAGGTACTGGTACCAAATCCCAGCTTCAAAGAAAATCAAGGAACGAAAAGAAAGGTAAGTGTGTCCACCCATATGATGACCACTGATCCATGATGCAATTCCAAAGTGCAAGTTCAGTGAATGTATGCATGCATGATTGTTTGTCTCAATTGTGTGTATAATGGGCTATAACTGGGCAATGGTAGTACTTTACAATTAAATGCAATTTGTCTCAGAGAAAAGCACTTCCTTTGAAAGTGGAAGGAAGAATTGAAAAAGTCAAAGAGGAGAAGGAAGACAAGGATGTAAGTGTTCATCACACACAGTATTTAGGCCAAATAACCTAGGTGTCATGTTTCATTAGGCACCAAACGGAAGAGAACTGATTGTATAATATTGAAACAGGGAGAGACTACCTCAAGTTGTCCAATGAAAAATGCTTGTTTTTCTTTTCTGTTGCGAAACGTTTGCTATGGCGTATGTGTAGAGGACATGAGTCGGTCATGGTTGCTCAAGGTCACGTGATGGGTAGCCCCTCCCTGCGAGTTCAACATCTATTTCAGCCTTCAGGCCAATGGGGGATTTCCTCTTGTTCTAACAGCTCTTATCATCCAATCATCTTGGAGTGTTCGTGCTGGGGTGCCATTCGAGGGAGGGGCACTCTGTCGTGGGGCAGGAGATCAAGGGGGGTGACTGTAGCGGACTTGACTCGGTCATGGTTGCTCATGGTCACGTGATAGGTAGCCCCACCTGCGACTTCAAAATCAGTCGGTTCTAGTGCCAATAGAGAATTTCCTCTTGGTCTAATGGTCAAGACCTTGGTTTCTCCCGTGGTAGACCCAGGTTCATATGTTACATGTGGACTAATGCAGAGGTTTTCAAACATCTCCTCGGCGACCCCCAGGTATTCCACGTATTTGAATTATTCCTGGGCTGGCACACCCCGTCATCGGCTGCCGTCGGACACCAGATAGCTATAACAACATATTATGTGGTTAGCTGATATGTAAAATACCGATCCAAGTGTTGTGGCATACATCATCAACATCTGAGCAGAGGACACGACCCTTGTTTAGGCGATCAGGTGAGCTAGTTCAGGGCTATAACAATACTGTGAAACGTCTGTGGATCCAAGAGGAGACATTTGAAAACTGCATGAATGAATACAATCCTGTTGGTGATCTCACTTTACTCTTTGTTTTCACATTTCAGATACAACCTGGAAGTCTATCGATATATGAATTGGAACGGTTGGAAAATATCAGACAAAACCAAGTGTTCCTGTCCTCCATAAAACTGCTTGAGGTTAGTTTGTTGAAGAACAGAGTTTAAATGGTATCTACTTATGCATATTTTACTGAAACTTCTTGTGTGGTGAAATGAATACATATATTATTGTTTCCTCAATAGGCCAAGCAGGATTTGAAACCAGAAAAAACACAGCGAGGTCTCAAGAGACAGAACAAGTAATGACAGATTCAACATCTGTACCAATGACTGAAAATATTTACTTCAATGTTTCCTGTGTATGTGCTTACATTGGTCAGTCGAATTTGGTCTTCCGTTATACATACTCAATCCCTTTAGGACATAAGGCCCATATGAGCTTCTGTAACGTATGGCATACAGAATGTATTTATTATGGCCAGCTTGGATAGAGAATGTCAGTGACTCGTTTCTGTTTCTAACGCAATGTAACTAATGTCTTGGCTCACTACAGTAAGGTAGCCTGGACAGAGATACTGCCTCCTCGCACCAAGTCCTTGAGAATCCAGAAGAAGGAAGCAGAGCGACTCCCCCTGCCCCCGGAACCACACAGGATTTATTATGAAGTCGAACGAGTAAGTGACTGATCAATAGCAAAATGCGACGTGAGTAACTGACCATAGGATATGCTCTTATGTTAAGAAATTGTACTTAACTACACAGAAAAGCCTACTTCTCACATTTGTTCCATTTTAATCTTGAAACAATAGTTTATTTCTCATGATAATGGTTTGTTTGTTTATGTTGATGTGTATTTACTAAAGATTGAACGTGCCAGGAAGCCAGAGGGTCCCATTAGTATGGAGCCAATCAACATGGAGGAGGATAGTTCACTGCCACCTGAACTTCTCACGCTGTGGACAGAGGTTGCACATTTGTTCACCATTACCTACTTTTCTCTAGCACGGTCCCAGATCCGTTTGTGCGATCTTGCCAACTCATTTGGCATGAAAATGACCATAACGTTTGGCAAGCCCGCACAAACAGATCTGGGACCAGGCTAACTCTTCAGTCCTATGTTCAGCATAACTGTTTGCAGCTTTGCTGTTCTTTTACAGTTTCATTTTATTTCACAGGATTTAATCAAAGAAGAAAAGGAGGAGTTGGGTCTGGGAGAGTGAGTTTCATTTAGAATGTTAAGGAATTGGGCCTTTTTTCTGAACGTTCTGTGACAAATGTATATATTTGTAGTATTTGATGGACATCCTGTATTGATTTGAATGTATAGATGTGTAAAAGCCTAACCTGTGCCAGGCTGACATTATATTGGATATGTTTCCAGGTACCGTAGTACTCTGAAGAGCATGGAGCTGAGTGAGATTGGAGGAGTAGCTAAGGTGGTGAAGAGTCGTATCTTCTCTGTTGCCTTCCACCCGTGTAGCAGTCGTCTGCTCATGGCTGCTGGGGACAAGTTGGGTGGAGTGGGGCTCTGGAACCTCGTGAGTACATACAGTGAAACTGGAGGCCATAGAGTTAATGTGTGACTGGGCTTATTTGGGTTTTGTTGTTCTTTCAGGAATCTGGTATGGGTGATGTCGTGCTGCCGTTTGTTGTTTCCTCAGGACTCTTGCTGTGTTCAAAACAACTGGAAGCTCAGGAAAAATAAAAGTCCAAATCATGACATCAGTGATCTTCAGGTCGGAGCTCTAGGAAGAAGCCCGAGTTGGATGACCGTTCAAATCAACAACAAAAAAATCAGTCTGATCTGTTGTTTTGAACGCGCTGAAGTCGGAGGTTTCCGAGTTCCCAGTTGTTTTCAACGTGCTGAAGTCGGAGGTTTCCGAGTTCCCAGTTGTTTTGAAGTCGGAGGTTTCCGAGTTCCCAGTTGTTTTGAACGCACTGAAGTCGGAGGTTTCCGAGTTCCCAGTTGTTTTGAACGCACTGAAGTCAGAGGTTTCCGAGTTCCCAGTTGTTTTGAACGCACTGAAGTCGGAGGTTTCCGAGTTCCCAGTTGTTGTGAATACGACAACGGCGTGCTGCTGTTTGTTTCAGGACTCTGATATGGGGGATGAGGGCGTGCTGCTGTTTGTTTCCTCAGGACTCTGATATGGGGGATGAGGGCGTGCTGCTGTTTGTTTCCTCAGGACTCTGATATGGGGGATGAGGGCGTGCTGCTGTTTGTTTCCTCAGGACTCTGATATGGGGGATGAGGGCGTGCTGCTGTTTGAGCCACACGTCCAGCCGGTGGCCTGCATGGCCTTCTCCGGGTCACATCCTACAGACCTGTTGACCCTCAGCTACGACGGGACGTTACGGAGCACAGATGTGGAGAAAGCCGTTTTTGATGAGGTACCATGCATAATACAGTGATGATAATAAATGGCATTTAACAAACAGTTTTTCCAAAGCAACATAAAACGGTGAGTGCATGTATTTTCATATGTGACCCCAGTGGGAATTGAACACGCATATCAGACTTTAGATTACCTGTTTGGTCTTTGTTACGTTATCTCTGTCCTTTCTCCAACTAGGTGTATCGGATCAAGGATGGCTTGAGAACCTTTGACTTCCTGTCACATGACTGTTCGACGCTGGTCACCGGGGACTGGTACGGAGACGTTGCCATCGTTGACAGGCGGACTCCAGGGTAAAGTAACGTCATTTTGATTTGCTCTCTGTACAAGGACTGGCCGTTGTGTTATAAGTCAAAAGCTTATTGCTAATGCCTTATTAATGTTGGTCTGTCTCGTTTTACTCAGAACCTCTCATGAGTCCCTCCATAGCCTGGATACCAAGACGGTTCGCTGTGTTCACGTCCACCCTGTTCAGAAGCAGTACATCATGGTGGCTGAGAACAGGTACAAAATGGGAATCAGTGCTTTGATGTGCAATATGTCAGCCAATCAGGTCGACCCATGTCATTATGGCAAGCAATCTCTATACAAGCCTTGGGACAATCCTATGTTTTAATAAGTTGATTGATGTATTTTGTCAAGTTTGCAAAATTATTACATATATATAGTCCTATTAAGGAAATCCACTTTCTATTTCATTGATCTTTTGTGTTGCTTAAACTGATATTGATTTTTTTGTGGATTTTTCTCTAGTATTGTGAGCATTTACGATGCTCGATGTTTGAAGGCGTCGTCAACAGAGCCAGTCTCCCAGCTCTATGGTCACTCAAAGAGCATCTCAAGTGCCTACTTCTCTCCTGGCACTGGCAACAGAGTAGTGACCACCTGCCTAGACAACATCAGGTGAGTCTGCATGCCACAGTAAGATGTTAGTACATTAAAATATGTAAAGAGATAAAAAAAAAATGACCGAAGTTCAAATAAATAATTTGCTTATGTGCTACGATAAGTGTTGTAAAAGTTGCACTAAGCTATTGTCCAATACTTGAAACCTGAAATGTTTATCAATTAAATGTACTTTGTTTTTCAGGATTTACGACACCTCGGAACTAACCTCCAGAGCTCCGCTACTGACCTCCATCCAGTAAATTCATTATACTATCACATTTACAAAGCGAAACTGACCAGGTATCTCTTGAGAAATAGTGTTTTATCGCTACTGGCTAAATAAAGATTAAATAAAAAAACATTGGAAAGATCCCGCAACCTCTGTTTGCATTGGTTTACTCTCCAATGCCGGTGTTCTAGTATGTATGCTTTATACCAATAGACATTAGCCAGCAAATCCAGAAGTATTTGTAATAGTAGTGTCTTTGTGTAATGCTGATGAATCCATTTCCTTTGTCCCTCTTTGCAGACAAAACTTGTACACAGGGCGCTGGCTGTCCAAGCTGCAGGCGACGTGGGACCCCAAGAGAGACGATTGCTTCGTTGTGGGCAGCATGCAGCGGCCTCGCAGAGTCCAGGTATAAGCACTCCTTTGTTCCCACGTCTATCATCAAACCTCAAAAACAATAAGTAAGATCTGAGGTCATGTTACTATTCCCCTAACAGAATGTGTAAGGTCAGTGTACAAGCTATGGATTATGTGGCTATGCATGGTATGGGTAACGTTTCATATATTTTGTATACAGGGGCACTGTGTCCCAAGACAATTTTCTCCTCTGGGACAATAAAGTATATCATTTTCTATCCAGGTGTTCCATGAGAGTGGGCAGCTCCAGCACTCCTTCCAGGACCCAGAGATGACCACCGTGCTCTCAGTCACAGCCTTCCACCCCACCAGGAACGCTCTACTGGGGGGTAACGCCTCCGGGCGGCTGTACGTCTTCACCGACTGAGAGCAGGATGCCTGTATGTGTTCGCTGCCTGAGAGTAGAAACCTTGGCCATTGTTCACAAAACATCTGAGTAAGAGTCCTGATCTAGGATCAGGTACCCTCCCTATTATTCATTATGATCTGGAAGGCTAAACTGATCATAGATCAGCACTCCTACTCTAAAATGTGAATCATGATACGGGCCTAGAACACATGAATAGACCAAAATAAGTTGTTTAATGTTTTTCTGCAAGCTGCCTTTGTTGTTTTCTATCAAATTATTGATGTTTTGTTAGTTTAAATAAAGTTGTATATTTAGCCGAAGTTGTGCTGTTCATGTAGTTTAGCTCTTTCATTGGCTGTATTGTACCTGCAGTGAATTTTGTGATTGATGGTTTTATTCTTTCAATAAAAACTACCAGAATTCAGTGGCTACAGCCCTACAATCATTAAAATCATGGCTAAATACCAGTGTGTTGAAAATGTGTCCCATATCAGGCAACTCACTCTTCTGTGCCTAGGCTAATTATTTTCTGCAGTTTTTCCTCAACACCAAAAATAACAGTACAGTGTAGGCCTGCCTACCTTAGAAGTAAGCTATGTTATTAGACTAGTAGGTTTAGTGAGAAGTGTTGTGTATGTTAGGCTGTGGGGGAAATTTCAGAAATAGTTTTCAAATTGATAAAGCAATAATCTGTTAATAATATGACCACCCTACCTTCAATTATGGGGCTTAAATTACTGTAATTATGTATTCTGTACTGGCTAATTTGCATTTTAATTACATTTGTACTTTGATTTGAATCATCTTTGTTCTACATCAGCCCTGAAACTGTCACATCAATTGAGCACCATCTTTAGATATTTGACAAAACTTGTTGAATTTAAGAATTAGACTAAGGAGTAACATTGGCCTGTCCGTGGCCTGAGATCTCAGCAATGGTAAGGCCTGTCCTCGTGAAATAAAGTGTTTCTGAGAAGAATCTCTATAATTTTATTTAAAATGTTCTGAGCAGGCTTGAATTGCTCTGCCAATGCATTGTTCAAGTCAATATGCAGTGATAAGGGACGATTTGAAATTGACTGGGGTGGGGAGGTACAAAATAGAGGAGAGTTGTGTTTTTTTTTTTAAATGGTGCATTGAAGGTTAGTTTATTTTTATTCATATACACTTCCGGTCAAAAGATTTAGAACACCTACTCATTCAATTGTTTATTTTTACTATTTTCTACATTGTAGAACAATAGTGACTAGAACTATGAAATAACACATGGAATTGTATAGTAACCAAAAGAAGTGTTAAACAAATCTAAATATAGTTTATATTTTGAGATTATTCTAAGTAGCCACCCTTTGCCTTGACATCTTTGCACACTCTTGGCATTCTCTCAACCAGCTTCACCTGGAATGCTTTTCCAACAGTCTTGAAGGAGTTCCCACATATGCTGAGCACTTGTTGGCTGCTTTTCCTTCACACTGCTGTCCAACTCATCCCAAACCATCTCAATTGGGTTGAGGTTGGGTGATTGTGAAGGCCAGGTCATTTGATGCAACACTTCATTACTCTCCTTGGTAAAATAGCCCTTACACAGCCTGGAGTTGCATTGGGTCATTGTCCTGTTGAAAAACAAATTATAGTCTGACTAAGCACAAACCAGCAGAATGCTGTGGTAGCCATGCTGGTTAAGTGTGCCTTGAATTCTAAATAAATCCCAGACAGTCACCAGCAAAGCACCCCCTCCATGCTTTACGGTGGGAAATACACATGCAGAGATCATCCGTTCACCCACACCTCATCTCATAAAGACACGGCAGTTGGAACCAAAAATATCCCATTTGGATTGCAGACCAATGGACAGATTTCCACCGGTCTAATATCCATTGCTCGTGTTTCTTGGCCCAAGCAAATCTCTTTTTATTATTGGTGTCCTTTAGTAGTGGGTTCTTTGCAGCAATTCGACCATGAAAGCCGGATTCACAGTCTCCTCTGAACAGTTGATGTTGAGATGTGTCTGTTACTTGAACTCTGTGAAGCATTTATTTGGGCTGCAATTTCTGAGGATGATAACTAATGAACTTATCCTCTGCAGCAGAGGTAACTCTGGGTATTCCTTTCCTGTGGCGGTCCTCATGAGAGCCAGTTTCATCATAGTGCTTGATGGTTTTTGCGACTCCACTTTCCGTATTGACTGACTTTCATGTCTTAAAGTAAAGTAATGATGGACTGTCGTTTCTCTTTGCTTATTTGAGCTGTTCTTGCCATAGTATGGACTTGGTCTTTTACCAAATAGGGATAGGGTTCTGTATACTATGTTCTACCTTGTCACAACACAACTGATTGGCTCAAACACATTAAGATGGAAAAAAAATCCTCTAATGAACTTTTAAGAAGGCACACCTGTTAATTGAAATGCATTCCAGGTGACTACCTCATGAAGCTAGTTGAGAGTGTGCAAAGCTGTCATCAAGGCAAAGGGTGGTTATTTGAAGAATCTCAAATATAAAATATATTTTGATTTGTTTAACACTTTTTTTGGTTACTACATGATTCCATATGTGTTATTTCATAGTTTTGATGTCTTCACTATTATTCTACAATGTAGAAAATAGGTAAATCAGGAAAAACCCTTTGAATGAGTACGTGTTCTAAAACTTTTGACTGGTAGTGTGAATATATATATTTATTTATATATATTTATATATTCACAGTGCGTTCAGGAAAGAATTCAGACCCCTTGACCTTGTCCAAATGTTGTTAGGTTACAGTTATATTCTAAAATGTATTACATCGTTTTTCCCCCTCATCTATCTACACACAATACCCCATAATTACAAAGTAAAAACCGAATAGTTTATTTTATTTTATTTTTTAAATAAATCGCATTTACATAATTATTCAGACCCTTTACTCAGTACCTTGAAGCACCTTTGGCAGTGATTACTGCGTCAAGTCTTCTTGGGTATGACGCTACAAACTTGGCACACCTGTATTTGGAGAGTTTCTCCCATTCTTCTCTGCAGATCTTCTCAAGCTCTGTCAGGTTGGATGGGGAGCGTTGCTGTACAGCTATTATCAGGTCTCTCCAGAGATGTTCAATCTGGTTTAAGTCTGGGCTCTGGCTGGGCCACTCAAGGACATTCTGGGCCACTTCTCCCCAGTTTGAGGTCCTGAGTGCTCTGGAGCAGGTTTTCATCAAGAATCTCTCTGTACGTTGTCCCATTCGTCTTTGCCTCAATTCTGACTAGTCTCCCAGTCCCTGCCGCTGAAAAACAACCCCACAGCATGATGCTGCCACCACCATGCTTCACCATGCCAGGTTTCCTCCAGTCGTGACACTTGGCATTCAGGCTCAGTTTGGCCGCATGGCCAGCTCTAGGAACAGTCTTGGTGGTTCCAAACTTCTTCAATTTAAGCATGATGGAGGCCACTGTGTTCTTAGGAACATTCACTGCTGCATACATTTTGGCACCCTTCCCCAGATCTGTGCCTTGACACAATCCTGTCTCTGAGCTCTACCGACAATTCCTTCGACCTTATTGCTTAGTTTTTGCTCTGACATGCACTGTCAACTGTGGGACCTTATATAGACAGGTGTGTGTGTGCTTTTCCAAATCATGTCCAATCAATTGAATTTACCACAGGTAGACTCCAAGTTGTAGAAACATCTCAAGGATGATCAATGGAAACAGGATGCACCTCAGCTCAATTTCGAGTTTCATAGCAAAGGGTCTGAATACTTATGTGAAAAAGGTATTTCTGTTTTTTATTTTTAATACATTTGCAACATTTTCTAAAAACCTGTTTTCACTTTCGCTTACAGCGTGATCTGCGTCAGAAATAGAACTGACTTCTATTTTAGCCGTTGGCAACGCAGACACTCGTTGGCGCGCACAAGCAGTGTGGGTGCAATAATTGAATAACATAGATTTCTACATTTATATTGCAACGCTCGCGGACGTGATGCATGCAGTGTAGTCAGTCTGTAAGTTGTGGAAGTCAGCCCATACTGCTGTTTACTTGTGTATTGCTGACTCTACCATCAAGACATTACTTTACAAACACAACCCAAGATACTACACACACTTGAAAGGGTCTTGGCTTATAATCATTTCAGTTTAAAAGTCCCATTTAGTTAGAGTCTGATGGTAGGTAGCACATTTATTCATCATCATGAGCAAATCTTCTACTGTATGTTCAGAGCTGTTTACAGTTCACTCTTCTCACTGATCATTTACTGTTATTTATTTTATTCCACAGGATTCAATCGAAGAAGAAAAGGAGGAGTTGGATCTGAAAGAGTGAGTTTATTGCTTGCCATATTTGGACTTTTGCTTTACAAATCAAATCAAATCAAATCAAATGTATTTATATAGCCCTTCGTACATCAGCTGATATCTCAAAGTGCTGTACAGAAACCCAGCCTAAAACCCCAAACAGCAAGCAATGCAGGTGTAGAAGCACGGTGGCTAGGAAAAACTCCCTAGAAAGGCCAAAACCTAGGAAGAAACCTAGAGAGGAACCAGGCTATGTGGGGTGGCCAGTCCTCTTCTGGCTGTGCCGGGTGGAGATTATAACAGAACATGGCCAAGATGTTCAAATGTTCATAAATGACCAGCATGGTCGAATAATAATAGGGCAGAACAGTTGAAACTGGAGCAGCAGCACGGCCAGGTGGACTGGGGACAGCAAGGAGTCATCATGTCAAGTAGTCCTGGGGCATGGTCCTAGGGCTCAGGTCCTCCGAGAGAGAGAAAGAAAGAGAGAAGGAGAGAATTAGAGAACGCACACTTAGATTCACACAGGACACCGAATAGGACAGGAGAAGTACTCCAGATATAACAAACTGACCCTAGCCCCCCGACACATAAACTACTGCAGCATAAATACTGGAGGCTGAGACAGGAGGGGTCAGGAGACACTGTGGCCCCATCCGAGGACACCCCCGGACAGGGCCAAACAGGAAATGGTTACATTATGGAGGTTAGGCATTTGTCCTTTTTATAAGTGTTCTGTGACAAACTACATTATTGTATTAGTATTTAATGGACATCCTGTACTGATTTGAATGTAAAGATGTGTAAAAGCCTAACCTGTGCCAGGCTGACATTACATTGGATGTTTCCAGGTACCGTAGTACTCTGAAGAGCATGGAGCGGAGTGAGATTGGAGGAGTAGCTAAGGTGGTGAAGAGTCGTATCCTCTCTGTTGCCTTCCACCAGTGTAGCAGTCGTGTGCTGATGGCTGCTGGGGACAAGTTGGGTGGAGTTGGGCTGTGGAACTTTGAGCGTACTCTCTCAGTATCTCACGCAGCCACACAGCTTTGTTTTTGTCAATTTCCAGGACTTTTTGGAGAGTAAAAATGTGTTTATTCAAAATACTAACTTTAACCTTAACCCAAAACCTTGTCAGGACATTCTGGTGACTTACCAGAACATTGTGGTCCTGATCCAGGCAGTATCACATTCACCTATGATTGAGAGTCCCATAGGGTGGCGCATATTTGGACCAGTGTCGTCCGGGTTTGGCCGGGGTAGGCCGTCATTGGTTGTTTTTTTATGTTGTATGTTTTATCTCCAAGACACTTTTGCTATTGTTTTGTAAGTCAATAAAGTTATAGCTGAAGTTGCACTTTTCATGTAGTTTATTATTTTTCAGTACGGAGGCTGAGGCAGACAAGTCATGTTATTATAATGTAGTCTAATGAGAGCCATAGACAACCCCCTAGTGAAGATCTAGTGTCAGTGTTTCACCTCTAGATGGCAGTATTGTTATACATTCACAACAACTACACTGAAGTCATAGTAGCTCTGGTTAAGGAAAGGGGGATGATACCTAGTCAGTTGTACAACTGAATGCCTTCAACTGAAATGTGTCTTCAGCATTTAACCCAACCCCTCTGAATCAGAGAGGTGCAGGGCGCTGCCTTAATCGACATCCAAGTCTTCGGCGCCCGGGGAACAGTGGGTTAACTGCCTTGCTCAGGGGCAGAACGACAGATTTTTACCTTGTCGTCTCGGGGATTCGATCCAACAACCTTTAGGTTACTGGCCCAATGCTCTAACCCTTAAGGCGTCCGCAAACATAGGTTTGGTTTGCTCCTAGCAGAACTTGGCTAAGCGAAGCGAACGTCTGTGCTTGCACATTCCCTGAAGAAAAAATGCGGCAATATTACTGTTTGTCCCTCTTGAGCCACCGTAGCAACAACATAGCCAGGAAAATAGATGGATAGAGGAGACATCTTTATATCTGTGCCATCATAGTGTCTGTGCCAGCATGGGCTGCACCATTGAGGCTACAACCATAAAAATCCCCACCTAGTTGACTACTTTGACAATGTTTTAAATGCTGGAAGAGCTCAATGGCCCTTCACTGGTATACTATTATTTACAAAGCCACTTTGGGTTTACTAACATTTTATTTGGCCATTTTTATTGTTCAGATATGTGGTGGGTACTCTCTTCATTTGCAGGACTTTATCCTGCTAACTGTTCCAAATGTCCGAACTGAATTTGGTGAAAGGGCTTTTATGTACTCTGCTCCATTGGCTTGGAACGCCTTACAAAATACTTTTAAACTGGAAGAACTTGTCCTGATTGGTGTTTAAATCACAGATGAAGGATTTTGAGACTGATTCCCTGACCTGGCAATGTTTTTAATTAATTTGCTGTTTTTGATTTTGTTATACTCCTGTGAATTCTATGGTTTTTACTAGATTGTAGTTTTTCATGTCTGTCTTTAATTGTGAAATTACTTGGTGCTGCCTATCTTGGCCAGGATGCTCTTGAAAAAGAGATTTCAAATCTCAATGAGCCCTTGGTTAAATAAAGGTTAAATAAATAAAATGACTCTGCCCATGCTAAAACTGCCTTTTGACCACTAGAGGTCTCTCCGCTGCCAGAAACAGTTCTTTAAAATAGTCCAAATGAAGCTAAGATAAATAAGAAATGTCATAAATTGGCGTTTTTGCCGAGGTCTTATTCACGCAATTTTACATCTAATAAGCTTTTTGGTGCAGTATTTCTCAAGTGAAAATATGTGCATGAAAACGAGTCGTCTCTCGTTCAATGATAACAAACACTTAATTGAAGAATCCCGTCCATATTTCCCACTCCTACTAGGAGTAGTACTGTTGACAAATCATTGACGAAGGGCATAGACTTCGGGTACAGAACTTGAATTGGCTTCGAAAAATTATTTTCTCAAATAGCTGAAAAAAATACCTGCCCAAACAACAAAACAAACTCACAAAATTGTCACAATATACAGAAGCCAAAAGCCAAAAGTTGGACATACCTACTCATTCCAGGGTTTTTCTTTATTTTTCCTATTTTCTACAATGTAGAATAATAGTAAAGACATAAAAACTATGAATTACCACATGGAATCATTTTAGATTTGAGATTCTTTAAAGTAGCCACCTTGATGACAGCCGCTTGTGTTATGCACGTGAGTGAGGACCCAAAAGCGGTTTAACAAAAACAGAGTCCTTTAATGTCAAACACAGGGAAGACATAGATCCTCTTCAGATGTATATAATGGCAAAATAGACAACCCGCAGAGAGGGCGATAAATGAATCATAAAGTCCTTCTGATATTTACAGAAGAGTCCCCCTTCTAGCAGCAGAGGAGAATAGCTGGGTTAGAGTCCCCTTCTTAGCAGCAGAGGAGAATAGCTGGGTTAGCGGCGACAGACTGCTGGTCTCTCTGGGTAGGCGCGGGTCGTAGAGGACAGAGGTACCTGATCACACGTAGCATCAGATGAACAGGCAGATTCTGACAGGACGGGACAAGGGTGAAGCAAACAAGACGATAGTTTGGTTCTGGCATGAGAAACTCAAACGAGAATCTGACAAAGACAGAAGCAGGAACAGAGAGAGAAATAGAGACCTAATCAGAGGGAAAAAGGAACAGGTGGGAAAAGGGTGAACGAGGTAGTTTAGAGAAGGTGAGGAACAGCTGGGAGAAGGAGAGGAAGAGAAGGTAACCTAATACGACCAGCAGAGGGAGACGAAGTGAAGAGAAAGAACAGGAACAAGACATAATATGACAATACATGACGTCCCGAGAGGGAACCCAACTCCTTTCCTCAGGACCGTACCCCTCCCAATCCACTAGGTACTGATGACCACGGCCCCGAGGACGCATGTCCAAAATCTTACGGACCCTGTAGATAGGTGCGCCCTTGACAAGGATGGGGGGGGGGGAGACGAGCGGGGGCGCAAAGAACGGGCTTAACACAGGAGACATGGAAGACCGGGTGGACACGACGAAGATATCGCGGAAGAAGAAGTCGCACTGCGACAGGATTAATGATCTGAGAAATACGGAACGGACCAATGAACCGCGGGGTCAACTTGCGAGAAGCTGTCTTAAGGGGAAGGTTCTGAGTGGAGAGCCAAACTCTCTGACCGCGACAATATCTAGGACTCTTAGTTCTACGCTTATTAGCGGCTCTCACAGTCTGCGCCCTATAACGGCAAAGTGCAGACCTGACCCTCTTCCAGGTGCGCTCGCAAGGTGCGCAAGGTGCGCTCGCAACGTTCGACAAAAGCCTGAGCGGAGGGGACGCTGGACTCGGCGAACTGAGACGAGAACAGCGGAGGCTGGTACCCGAGGCTACTCTGAAAAGGAGATAGCCCGGTCGCAGACGAAGGAAGCGAGTTGTGGGCGTATTCTGCCCAGGGGAGCTGTTCTGACCAAGACGCAGGGTTACGAAAAGAAAGACTGCGTAAGATGCGACCAATAGTCTGATTGGCCCGTTCTGCTTGACCGTTAGACTGGGGGTGAAAGCCGGAAGAGAGACTGACGGAAGCCCCAATCAAACGGCAAAACTCCCTCCAAAATTGAGACGTGAATTGCGGACCCCTGTCCGAAACGACGTCTGACGGAAGGCCATGAATTCTGAAAACATTCTCGATGATGATTTGTGCCGTCTCTTTAGCAGAAGGGAGCTTAGCGAGGGGAATAAAATGAGCCGCCTTAGAGAACCTATCGACAACCGTAAGAATAACAGTCTTCCCCGCTGACGAAGGCAGTCCGGTGATAAAATCTAAGGCGATGTGAGACCACGGTCGAGAGGGAATGGGAAGCGGTCTGAGACGGCCGGCAGGAGGGGAGTTACCGGACTTAGTCTGCGCGCAGACCGAACAAGCAGCCACGAAACGACGCGTGTCATGCTCCCGAGTGGGCCACCAAAAACGCTGGCGAATGGAAGCAAGCGTACCTCGAACGCCGGGGTGGCCGGCTAACTTGGCAGAGTGAGCCCACTGAAGAACGGCCAGACGAGTAGGAACGGGAACGAAAAGAAGGTTCCTAGGACAAGCGCACGGCGACGGAGTGTGAGTGAGTGCTTGCTTTAACTGCCTCTCAATTCCCCAGACAGTCAACCCGACAACACGCCCCTCAGGGAGAATCCCCTCGGGGTCAGTGGAGGCTACTGAAGAACTGAAGAGACGAGATAAAGCATCAGGCTTGGTGTTCTTAGAGCCCGGACGATAAGAAATTACGAACTCGAAACGAGCGAAAAACAGCGCCCAACGAGCCTGACGCGCATTAAGTCGTTTGGCAGAACGGATGTACTCAAGGTTCCTATGGTCAGTCCAAACGACAAAAGGAATGGTCGCCCCCTCCAACCACTGTCGCCATTCGCCTAGGGCTAAGCGGATGGCGAGCAGTTCGCGGTTTCCCACATCATAGTTACGTTCCGACGGCGACAGGCGATGAGAAAAATACGTGCAAGGGTGGACCTTGTCGTCAGAGAGGGAGCGCTGAGAAAGAATGGCTCCCACGCCCACCTCTGACGCGTCAACCTCGACAACGAACTGTCTAGAGACGTCAGGTGTAACAAGGATAGGAGCGGATGTAAAACGATTCTTGAGAGGATCAAAAGCTCCCTGGGCGGAAACGGACCACTTAAAGCACGTCTTGACAGAAGTAAGGGCTGTGAGAGGAGCTGCCACCTGACCGAAATTACGGATGAAACGACGATAGAAATTTGCGAAGCCGAGAAAGCGCTGCAGCTCGACGCGTGACTTAGGAACGGGCCAATCAATGACAGCTTGGACCTTAGCGGGATCCATCTTAATGCCTTCAGCGGAAATAACAGAACCGAGAAATGTGACGGAAGAGGCATGAAAAGTGCACTTCTCAGCCTTCACAAAAAGACAATTCTCTAAAAGGCGCTGGAGGACACGTTGAACGTGCTGAACATTAATCTGGAGTGACGGTAAAAAAATCAGGATATCGTCAAGGTAAACGAAAACAAAGATGTTCAGCATGTCTCTCAGGACGTCATTGACTAATGCCTGAAAGACAGCTGGAGCGTTAGCGAGGCCGAAAGGAAGAACCCGGTATTCAAAGTGCCCTAACGGAGTGTTAAACGCCGTTTTCCACTCGTCCCCCTCCCTGATGCGCATAAGATGGTAAGCGTTACGAAGGTCCAACTTAGTGAAAAACCTGGCTCCCTGCAGGATCTCGAAGGCTGAATACATAAGAGGGAGCGGATAACGATTCTTCACTGTTATGTCATTCAGCCCTCGATAATCTATGCAGGGGCGCAGGGACCCGTCCTTCTTCTTAACAAAAAAAAACCCCGCTCCGGCGGGAGAGGAGGAGGGGACTATGGTACTGGCGTCAAGAGCTACAGACAAATAATCTTCGAGAGCCTTACGTTCGGGAGCCGACAGAGAGTATAGTCTACCCCGGGGGGGAGTGGTTCCCGGAAGGAGATCAATACTACAATCATACGACCGGTGCGGAGGAAGAGAGGGGGCCCTGGACCGACTGAACACCGTGCGCATATCGTGATATTCCTCCGGCACCCCCGTCAAATCACCAGGCTCCTCCTGTGAAGAAGAGACAGAGGAAACAGGAGGGATAGCAGACATTAAACATTTCACATGACAAGAGACGTTCCAGGAGAGGATAGAATTACTAGACCAATTAATAGAAGGATTATGACAAACTAGCCAGGGATGGCCCAAAACAACAGGTGTAAAAGGTGAACGAAAAATTAAAAAAGAAAGGGTTTCGCTATGATTACCAGAGACAGTGAGGGTTAAAGGTAGCGTCTCACGCTGAATCCTGGGGAGAGAACTACCATCCAAAGCGAACAAGGCCGTGGGCTCCCTTAACTGTCTGAGAGGAATGTCATGTTCCCGAGCCCAGGTCTCGTCCATAAAACAGCCCTCCGCCCCAGAGTCTATCAAGGCACTGCAGGAAGCTGACGAACCGGTCCAGCGTAGATGGACCGACAAGGTAGTGCAGGATCTTGAAGGAGAGACCAGAGTAGTAGCGCTCACCAGTAGCCCTCCGCTTACTGATGAGCTCTGGCTTTTACTGGACATGAAGTGACAAAATGACCAGCGGAACCGCAATAGAGACAGAGGCGGTTGGTGATTCTCCGTTCCCTCTCCTTAGTCGAGATGCGGATACCCCCCAGCTGCATAGGCTCAGCACCCGAGCCGGCGGAGGAAGATGGTAGTGATGCGGAGAGGGGGGCAACGGAGAACGCGAGCTCCTTTCCACGAGCTCGGTGACGAAGATCAACCCGTCGCTCTATGCGAATAGCGAGTTCAATCAAGGAATCCACGCTGGAAGGAACCTCCCGGGAGAGAATCTCATCCTTTACCTCCGCGCGGAGACCCTCCAGAAAACGAGCGAGCAAAGCCGGCTCGTTCCAGTCACTGGAGGCAGCAAGAGTGCGAAACTCAATAGAGTAATCTGTTATGGATCGATTACCTTGACATAGGGAAGACAGTACCCTGGAAGCTTCCTCCCCAAAAACAGAACGATCAAAAACCCGTATCATCTCCTCCTTAAAGTCCTGATACTGGTTAGTACACTCAGCCCTCGCCTCCCAGATTGCCGTGCCCCACTCACGAGCCCGTCCAGTATGGAGAGATATGACGTAGGCGATACGAGCTGTGCTCCTGGAGTAAGTGTTGGGCTGGAGAGAAAACACAATATCACACTGGGTGAGGAACGAGCGGCATTCAGTGGGCTCCCCAGAGTAACACGGCGGGTTATTGATTCTGGGCTCCGGAGATTCGAAAGCCCTGGAAGTGGCCGGTGGATCGAGGCGGAGATGGTGAATCTGTTCTGTGAGGTCGGAGACTTGGGCGGCCAGGGTCTCAACGGCATGTCGAGCAGCAGACAATTCCTGCTCGTGTCTGCCTAGCATCGCTCCCTGGATCTCGACGGCTGAGTGGAGAGGATCCGAAGTCGCTGGGTCCATTCTTGGTCAGATTCTTCTGTTATGCACGTGAGTGAGGACCCAAAAGCGGTTTAACAAAAACAGAGTCCTTTAATGTCAAAACACAGGGAAGACATAGATCCTCTTCAGATGTATATAATGGCAAAATAGACAACCCGCAGAGAGGGCGATAAATGAATCATAAAGTCCTTCTGATATTTACAGAAGAGTCCCCCTTCTAGCAGCAGAGGAGAATAGCTGGGTTAGAGTCCCCTTCTTAGCAGCAGAGGAGAATAGCTGGGTTAGCGGCGACAGACTGCTGGTCTCTCTGGGTAGGCGCGGGTCGTAGAGGACAGAGGTACCTGATCACACGTAGCATCAGATGAACAGGCAGATTCCGACAGGACGGGACAAGGGTGAAGCAAACAAGACGATAGTTTGGTTCTGGCATGAGAAACTCAAACGAGAATCTGACAAAGACAGAAGCAGGAACAGAGAGAGAAATAGAGACCTAATCAGAGGGAAAAAGGAACAGGTGGGAAAAGGGTGAACGAGGTAGTTTAGAGAAGATGAGGAACAGCTGGGAGAAGGAGAGGAAGAGAAGGTAACCTAATACGACCAGCAGAGGGAGACGAAGTGAAGAGAAAGAACAGGAACAAGACATAATATGACAATACATGACCGCTTGATGACAGCTTTGCACACTCTTGGCATTCTCTCAACCAGCTTCATGAATGCATTTCAATTAACAGGTGTGCCTTCTTAAAAAGTTCATTTGTAGAATTTCTTTCCTTAATGCGTTTGAGCCAATCAGTTGTGTTGTGACAAGGTTGGGGTGATAAACAGAAGATAGCCCTATTTGGTAAAAGACCAAGTCCATATTCTGTCAAGAACAGATCAAATAAGCAACGAGAAACAACAGTAAATTATTTCTTTAAGACATGAATGTCAGTCGATCCATAAAATGTCAAGAACTTTTAACGTTTCTTCAAGTGCAGTTGCCAAAACCATCAAGCACTATGATGAAACTGGCTCTCATGAGGACTGCCACAGGAAAGGAAGACAGAGAGTTACCTCTGTTGCAGAGTATAAGTTAATGAGAGTTAACTGCACCTCAGATTGCAGCCCACAGAAATGCTTCACAGAGTTCAAGTAACAGACACATCTCAACATCAACTGTTCAGAGGAGACTGTGTGAATCAGGCCTTCATGGTTGAATTGCTGCAAAGAAAACACTACTAAAAGACACCAATAACAAGAAAAAGCAAAACATGAGCAATGGATATTAGACTGGTGGAAATCTGTCCTTTGGTCTGATGAGTCCAAATTTGAGATTTTTGGTTCCAACCGCTGTCTTTGTGAGACGCAGAGTAGGCGAACGGATGATCTCTGCATGTGTGGTTCCCATAGTGAAGCATGGAGGAGGAGGTGTTATGGTGTGGGAGTGCTTTGCTGGTAACACTGTCTGCGATTTTATTTAGAATTCAAGGCACACTTAACCAGCATGGCTACCACAGCATTCTGCAGTGATACGCCATCCCATCTGGTTTGCGCTTAGTGGGACTATAATTTGTTTTTCAACAGGACAATGACACAAAAAACACCTCCAGGCTGTGTAAGGGCTATTTGACCAATGAGAGTGATGGAGTGCTGCATCGGATGACCTGCACTCCACAATCACCCGACCTCAAACCCAATTGAGATGGTTTGGGATGAGTTGGACCGTAGAGTGAAGGGAAAGCAGCCAACACGTTCTCAGTATATGTGGGAACTCCTTCAAGACTGTTGGAAAAGCATCATGAAGCTGGTTGAGAGAATACCAAGAGTGTGCAAAGCTGTCACCAAGGCAAAGGATGGTTACTTTGAAGAATCTAAATTATATTTTTATTTGGTACTACATTATTCCATATGTGTTATTTCATAGTTTTGATGCCTTCACTATTATTCTACAATGTAGAAAATAGTAAAAATAAAGAAAATCCCTTGAATGAGTAGGGTGTGTCCAAACTTTTGAATGGTACTGTATGTGCGAACTGTTTAGAGTGGGAAGCATACGGTAAGATTTACAAGGAACCATCAGAAATAACAAATATTGTGTAGTATTTTATACTGTTAGAAAATAAGCGTTACAATGGTTGAGATGGTATGAGTAAGACTCACGAGGTGAAGGACACATTTAAGAATAAATTATATTTATTGATAAATTAATCATCGAATACACCAGTCTTCATTCTGTGATAAAAAAATATTCAGTCTTGATTGGGAGTAACAACAGAAATGTAGAAGACATGCTTACAGAGACCGATCCATATGCATGGCCATGAGACAGTAAGGGAGCTAACAGAAGGACATTGCAGAGGCTGTCTGGGTGTTCCTAACACTGGAGTCATCCAGGTCGTCTTCATTGCAGTCACACTGCTCAGATTGTCAGATCTTACCACCTGGGTCGCTAGTATTCATTAGTGCACACACCGTAGGAAAATGTCTTGCAACGAAACAATTAAGTTAAGGTTGTCCCTCCCTGTTTGTTTCTTCAGTTTGTTTTCTAGTGAATGCGACCCCTGGAGACATGTTTGCACATCTCCGGAACCACACTGATATGATATTGCTATTGATTTATAGCGATCTTTTGAGATGTGCAGCATGACTGCAACAACCTGGAACGCACCCATTGCAATCAACACTGCATGCATGTTACTGCTACACCATCTTCTCATCATCATCTCATCCCATGCATTAAGAAGCTAGGTTCACCAGTATAACGGTAGGTAGGCTAATCATGAAAAACATGTCACTTGAATATCCAGTGATCCTATATGGAAAGACAGGAGAACACATCAAAACAAACCGAAAAACATCACTTACTTTTTCTGTCTGTAGCTGCCCACATTGATTTCAACATTGAATTATTTTCAAATGTGTTCATTATTGCTCAAATAAGGTTGTATTGTTTGTCATACACATTGAACTGAAATTCAAAGTTGCGATCTGAGGTATAAAAATCGAAATATTCTGCCTTGACTGGCCTTCCACAACTTCAAACAAAATCAATCACTTTAATCTAATACACCAATCAGGGACCAACCACTTATCTTAATATTGCTGCATAGCAGACCACATTAATTCATAAATCTATATTATTTATTAAACCCACCATACACTAGTCTACTGAGGGATTATAACATGAAAACAATATACATATGTCTGATAGGATTGTACTGATGCAAAACCAAATGATGATGTAGAAAGATACTTTTATCTTGAGTCTATGGAGGGTTGCAAAATTTCTGGTCAATTTCCCAAAATTCCAGAATTCCTGGTACGAGGATTCCAGATTTTCTGCTTATTCCCTCCGGTTTCCAGTAATCTTCCAATTGGGATTCCTGGAAAGCATGGTAATTTGGGGACATTTTCCAGAATTTTTCAACCCTAAGTCGATGCTATTCCCCCTCTCAACTTATTTATTCTAAGCCAACAGACAGAGTGCCGGCTAAGAACAATTCAATAGAAGCTTGCAGTGATTATCATTGTCCTGTTCTGCAGCTCTTCACTAGTCAACCCTCTCCCAAACCCTCCTCAGGAACTCTAGCTCTCATGTGAAGTACCACTGAGGCTGCAGAGAGGTATCTTTGGTAGACATGTAAAGACAGTGTGAAAATGAGAGGCTCCCTTAGGTGGATTTGGAGGTAAACCTGACAAAAACGTTCCCTGGCCCAGATTAAACCGATTCCTAGACTACAAAGCACTTTGAATGGAGATGCACCATTAAGGATGCCATAGCTCAGGTGTAGGCTTAATATGGGTCCGGGAAACCGTCCCTGAATCTCTACCTACTTTTCTTTTAATTCTAGTCCTCATCTGAATCACTGCACTAAAACAGTATCATTGTCAATGATACAAAATAACATTAGTTCAGTTAAAATAGGTTATACAAGGAAAACTCTAAATATAAGGAGACTCTACTCTGTACAAAATAATTCAGCAGGACTTCAATATATTCAGCATTTTAAAATAACCCAATGCATTAGCACAACTACAAGTTGAAATGTATTTTTCACCTAGGCATGTTCACAGCAGGCATTTTCATTTTCTTATACCTTTGGAAAATAACCAGAATTATTCATTTCAAAGTGCACATTTAATAAACTAAAATGTACCATATCCAACCTTAAAATACTCATAGTTTTATCATTATAGTATTGCACATCTAGTCAGTGTTTTCAAGAGGTTGACCACTGTGTTCTACCCCCTACTGTACTTTCCAGGTCACATGATAATAACAAAGAACACCATTGCATCTAGTTTGATTGATCTTTTTTGAAAGTTTCTTTAAAAAACATGTTTACTAGTTTTTATACATTGATTAAAATAATTGGTAACAGTATTCTATCTGATGCCATTTGAAATCAGAAAATACAACAATTCCATTCATTTGGTTTATAGTTTTGATGTACTGTATGACTGTCTCTTGATTGTTCCATGCCAATTTGTAATGATGTTTAACTAACAAACAAACTATAATCCAAGTTTAGGACACAGATATTCTTCAACTTTCTTATAAGACAGTATAGTACACTGAGTGTACAAAACATTAAGAACACCTACTCTTTCAATGACATAGACTCACCAGATGTCACTTGTTAAATTCACTTCAATCAGTGTAGATGAAGGGGAGGAGACAGGTTATTGAAGGATTTTTAAGCCTTGAGACAATTGAGGCATGGATTGTGTATGTGTGCCATTCAGAGGATGAATGGACAAGACAAAATATTTAAGTGCCTTTGAATGGGGTATGGTAGAAGGTGCCAGGCACACCAGTTTGTGTCAAGAACTGCAACGCTGCTGGGTTTTTCATGCTCAACAGTTCCCCGTGTGTATCAAGAATGGTCCACCACCCAAAGGACATCCAGCTAACTTGACTGTGGGAAACATTGGAGTCAACATGGGCCAGCATCCTTGTGGAACGCTTTCAACACCTTGTTGAGTTCATGTCCCGGTGAATTGAGACTGTTCCTAATGTTTGTTATACTCAGTGTGCATGTACAGTACCAGTCAAAAGTTTGGGCATACGTACTCATTCAAGGGTTTTTCTTTATTTTTACTATTGTCTACATTGTAGAATAATAGTGAAGACATCAAAACTATGAAATAACACATGCAGTAACCAAAAAAGTGTTTTACAAATCAAAATATATTTTAGATTTTAGATTCTTCAAAGTAGCCACCCTTTGCATTGATGACAGCTTTGCACACTCTTGGCATTCTCTCAACCAGCTTCACCTGGAATGCTTTTCCAACAGGAGTTCCTACATATGCTGAGCACTTGTTGGCTGCTTTTTCTTCATTCTGCAAAGGGTGGCTACTTTGAAGAATGTAAAATATATTTTTATTTGTTTAACACTGTTTTCGTTACTACATGATTCCATATGTGTTATTTCATAGTTGTGCTATTCTTCACTATTATTCTACAATGTAGAAAATAGTAAAAATAAAGAAAAACACTGGAATGAGTAGGTGTGTCCAAACTTTTGAATGGTACTGTACATTCAAAAACGTACCTTTTTACATCTTCTATTGAATATCATATCTTTGTTTCTTTGTCAGACTCCAGACTTCAGTACTCCTGCCAGTAGAAATGTTTCTCCTCCAATAGCAGCCCAAATGAAAGTTTCAGCAGCATTAGAATGATTATCATGGATGTTTTAGATGTTGACCCCAAATGAGTAAAAGGCATGGTTTTTTATCTCTCTCTCTCATCCTTTCTCAGCTCAAACAGTACACAACTCAACACTTCACATTTATATCAATGTCCATCTAATATATTTGTATCCATCTTATTATTATACCGTTTTTTTCTCTCTTACAACTGATGTTCATATGAAGTAATAGAAAATAAAGGCAACTGTTCTGTTGGTTGAATAATATGTGTTTCCTCCCAGGCCTATAACAGACCTCAGATGTCTCATTTTATGTTGTTTTATAACTCTGTTGCCTTGTCTCTTAGTAAAAAATAAAGTACCTTGAAATGACCTGAATTTCCAAAGTAAAACATGAGCTCAGAAAATGTCCTCCATTCAGTCTGATGATTAGAAAAAGGAAGAGGGTCAGCGAAGGGGGCGGTCCTTGGCTTGTAACAGGAAGTGACTTGTTGGAGAAGATTGAAGGTTAATTCCCATTCAGATGGAGCAGCCCTCCATTCCTGTCTACAGCCTTCCTTTACTTCCTCCTATCCTCCCTCCACATATGTCCTCTCAGAGGAGGCCTCTTTTTCATTCACTCCATCGCTCAGTCTTTCTCATTTGTCTATAAGGAAGCCTCCCATCCAGCGGAACTTGCAGGCAACCCACCGTCTGAGAGGGCAGAAATACTCAAAGTGGAACTGCTGGAACTCAGGCGTCTTGCGTATGTCCCGGAGGAAGGCGATGTCCAGGTCAGACTCAGTCAGCATGATGAGGAGGGAGAGCAGGGCAAACAGCAGTCCCATGGTCACCAGGAACATACGCAGCACACTCAGGATGAACTTATGTAGCTCCTGCACCTCGTTGTTAGGGAGAGACTTCCTGGTCCGACCCAGCCGAAGCACTCTGCCGTCGGGGCCAAACTCAGCCACCTGTCCCTCAGGAGTCCCGGCCTCCGACTCCTCCTCTTCGATGCTGCAGGGGGCTCCATTAGGGTGGCGTGCCACAGCTAGCTCTAGGCTGTGTTCAGCCGTGGGGGTGGGCAGCACACTGTCCAAGGGGCAGTAGGCCTCGTCAGAGATGACCCGCTGGGATGACCCGCCCTCGCCGGCATCTGTTGTGTGGTGACGGTGTCGCGGCATGAAGGAGTCGCCGTGGGAGACGGAACGCACGGGTGTGGAGTGGGCGGAGTCTCGTAGGGACTCCAGGCCTGAGAGAGATAGAGATAGTAGAAGAAACATCAAACTCAGAGCTGTGAAAAAGTATCCCATCATAAAAACAATGAGCAACAACTCCTATTGCACAACTAGTGAACCCACATAACACATATCAGTGTACCATGAAACAAAACTACACATTGGTGCCCTAAAATCCTGATAAACCCAGTCATTCTGGACGGAGGCTAACGACTGTTTAGTCTAAATTACACTATACTGCCTGGAAATACGATGATATTGCTAAAGTAGTCAAATGTTTAGTAGGAAACAACTTTTCTAGCATTATCATTATCACTTTAGACATGGCAATGTTGTCATTAGCTAGCTAAGTTCGTCAAAAAAAGCTAGCAATGCTAACGGTAGCTAGCTAAAATCTGGTGTCCACTCAATCTTAGCTAGCTAGCTAACGCTATACTACAGTCGTGGCCAAAAGTTTTGAGAATGACACATTAATTTTCACAAAGTCTGCTGCCTCAGTTTGTATGATGGCAATTTGCATATACTCCAGAATGTTATGAAGAGTGATCAGATGAATTGCAATTAATTGTAAAGTCCCTCTTTGCCATTCAAATGAACTGAATCCCCCAAAAACATTTCCACTGCATTTCAGCCCGGCCACAAAAGGACCAGCTGACATCATGTCAGTGATTCTCTTGTTAACACAGGTGTGAGTGTTGACGAGGACAAGCTTGGAGATCACTCTCATGCTGATTGAGTTTGAATAACAGACTGGAGGGTGGTGCTTGGAATCATTGTTCTTCCTCTGTCAACCATGGTTACCTGCAAGGAAACACATGCCGTCGTAATTGCTTTGCACAAAAAGGGCTTCACAGGCAAGGATATTGCTGCCAGTAAGATTGCATCTAAATCAACCATTTATCGGATCATCAAGATCTTCAAGGAGAGCAGTTCAATTGTTGTGAAGAAGGCTTCAGAGCGCCCAAGAAAGTCCAGCAAGCACCAAGAACGTCTCCTAAAGTTGATTCAGCTTGCTCAGGAATGGCAGCAGGCAGGTGTGAGTGCATCTGCACACACAGTGAGGCGAAGACTTTTGGAGGATGGCCTGGTGTCAAGAAGGGCAGCAAAGAAGCCACTTCTCTCCAGGAAAAACGTCAGGGACAGACTGATATTCTACAAAAGGTACAGGGATTGGACTGCTGAGGACTGGGGTAAAGTCATTTTCTCTGATGAATCCCCTTTCCGATTGTGTGGGGCATCCGGAAAAAAGCTTGTCCGGAGAAGACAAGATGAGTGCTACCATCTGTCCTGTGTCATGCCAACAGTAAAGCATCATGAGACCATTCATCATCATGAGACCATTCATGTGTGGGGTTGCTTCTCAGCCAAGGGAGTGGGCTCACTCACAATTCTGCCTAGAACACAGCCACGAATAAAGAATGGTACCAACACATCCTCTGAGAGCAACTTCTCCCAACCATCCAGGAACAGTTTGGTGACAAACAATGCATTTTCCAGCATGATGGAGCACCTTGCCATAAGACAAAAGTGATAACTAAGTGGCTTGGGGATCAAAACATCAATATTTTGGGTCCATGGCCAGGAAACTCCCCAGACCTTGATCCCATTGAGAACTTGTGGTCAATCCTCAAGAGGCGGGTGGACAAACAAAAATCCACAAATTCTGACAAACTCCAAGCATTGATTATGCAAGAATGGGCTGCCATTAGTCAGGATGTGGCCCAGAAGTTAATTGACAGCATGTCAGGGCGGATTACAGAGGTCTTGAAAAAGAAGGGTCAACACTGCAAATATTGACTCTTTGCATCAACTTCATGTAATTGTCAATAAAAGCCTTTGACACGTATGAAATGCTTGTAATTATACTTCAGTATTCCATAGTAACATCTGACAAAAATATCTAAAGTCACTGAGGCAGCAGACTTTGTGAAAATTAATATTATTATTAATTAAAATATTGTGATGAAACGTGCAACCCATGAATACCTGGAATACCCCAACCAATCCTCTCCAAATGCTCCACTACGCTACACAACAGACATGCAATGCAGCCACTGATGTCACTCTACAACACTACTAACATGACCTTAAACCAAATCAACTCAGAATCAAAGCCGTCGGCCATAACATTTACTCAAGACAACATTTCGCACAACACCAGACCCAAAACAAATACTTCCGTCTAGCCGCATGCCATCGTTCCATCTCTAATGGAAACAGGGAATCTGAGAAGGAAGAGGTTCCTCGAAGGCTTCTTGTGTTACCCCAGACTCCAGGGTCATGGCTTCCAAAGCTGTTTCAAAGCAATGTTACTAAGATCTGTAACACTAGATGGAGGAATCTGTGCCATGATGATGTACTTGCTCTTTAAGATGTGTAAGTGTAACCCTGGATGGTTTAGTAAGGGATTCTGGATCCTGTGCCATGATGATGAGGTCCTTTACCTTCGGAGGAGCTACCTGGCCTGTTGGAGCCATAACCAGGAGGTGTTACGCTCAGCCTGGACGAAGCCCTGGAGGCCTCTGCGGACCCAAACCCGGAGGCTGAGGGTGCCCTAGGGAGGGCAGGGAAGATGGGTATGGCCCCCAGAACCTTGCCCATGAGTCTGGGTCCCAGCTGGAGGACGCGGACCTTCATATCACGGTAGCAGTGGTTGATCATGCACAGATGCACATTCACCTTGGTCTCGATCCGGATCAGGCATTTCACCATGGTGGCTGTTGAAGGAGTGAATAAGCGCACTCTACCGACATCCAAGTTACCACTGTCCTACAACTGCCCTACTAACGTCCTACCACTGTCCTACAACTGCCCATCTAACGTCCTACAACTGCCCTACCACCATCCTACCACCCTACTCTTCCCCTGTGTCTGTCCTCTCTACTTTTGTCCCTTGTTCCCTGTCTGCTGTTGTCCCCTTTCCCTTTGTCCTTGTGACTGGCGATGGCTGGCTACACTACACCACTGTCTCTGTCAGTGAGGCAGGCTGGGAGATTTACTGGCAGCATCCTGAGAACAGGAATGTGGCCCAATTGCAGTTTGGTTATCTTACCCCCCCACCCCCTAAAACGGATACCCTTCTAACCATATGCTCCATAGTGACATACATGGAGAGGCCCTGACAGGAGGGCTATTTTTAGGCTGGGTATTATTACCACTGTAGATTCCAATGAAGAACAGGAAAGGTTTGGACAGGGTTCAATATCAGGACCTGTCATTGTACAATACAATGCAACCGACATCATGTAGGTAAGTTGCTACTTCACGTTCCTGTTTATACTGTAAAAGGGACTGTGAATGTTCTTTACAAACCAGCAAGGTGACTTTCTCCTGCCACAATAATATCTTAGTCACAGCAACTCTTGAGAGAATTGCAAGAATGACAAAGGAGAATAGATCATTGGTGCAGTCTTTGGTGTGTGTGTGTGTGTGTGTGTGTGTGTGTGTGCCTGTGTGTGTGTGTGTGCCTGTGTTAAAAGCCCCCAGAATAGAGGCACTGTAAGAGGCACCATTCAGACACTAAAGCAGTGAAGTACCATAGCAGCATAGACCTCAGACACGTTTAAATCTTATGGCAGCCAAGCTGCTTTGTAAGGCACTTCTAAAGAAAATGTAGGGTTTAAAGTAGCTCGGCTAGCGGTGCAGATGCAATCTGGGACCAGTTTACTAATGGACTAAAATGCACTTTCAATGGAGATTATTCATCGAGCATACTTTTCAGTCCAGGAGTAGGCTTTATCTGGGTCTGGCAAACCAGCCATCTGTGTGCTATAACGTTTTGTTACACACATGAGTAGACTTAATCCAGCCCTATCTATGTCTACTGTAAATTATTGTAACTGATGTGTGTGGAGAGGGGCCAGTGTGTGTTTTACCCTCCATGATGGAGATGTGTACAGCTCTCCGTCTTTGTCGGGGGACACTGGTCAGCCTTGGGCCGTGGGTGATGGAAGGACAGCTCCTACTGGGTACCAGACCAGCCCTGTGGAAACGTGTTACATGTTGGGGTTACAGGCATATGCTCTTAGAAAAAAGGGTTACAAAAGGGTTCTTCTGCTGTCCCCATAGGAGAACCCTTATTGATTCCAGGTAGAACCATTTTTGGTTAAAGGTAGAACCCTCTGTGGAAAGGGTTCTACATGAAACCGAAAAGGGTTCTATCTGGAAACAAATAGTTATTGAAAGAGTTCTCCTATGGGGACAGCTGAAGAGCCCTTTTAGGTTCTAGATAGGATGATATATAGTGGAGGTAATTCAGCTGACAGTTTTATCCAAAGGGACTCACAGTCCAGTAACATATATTGTATATTCAGTATGTGGGCCATGTGGGAATTACACCATCTAGAATTGTAAGCAACATGCTCAAATGAAGTGCCATGGGTAGCCCAAATCTGATATTGTTTTCAATAATTGGTCTTTTGACCATTCAGATCAGATCTGAAAAAAGATCTAATGTGATTGGTCAAAAGACCAATGAGTGGAAAAAAGATCAGAATTGGGCTCCCTGTCTAAACACAGCCATGGTGTAACTCAGACATCAAACTAACTGCCATTGTGTAACTCAGACATCAAAAGCACCAAGGCTCACCTGTGAATCTCTGGAGGTTCCCGTTTTATTTTGGCACTTTGCTCCATCACTTCCTTAGCAACCCTGCCACTGAGAGCCAAGACAGAGGCAAAACATAACACTCAACCGTGCATTATCACCAAAAACTGAACTGAAGGATCCTCAAAACGTTACTTATAGCCAGTACATGTATTTACCTGTATCTGAATCTACTTCCTTTGAAGAACAGATTACTGCTGGACACCGTTCTGACCTGGCTGGACTTGTCCAACCTGTGATTGAACAGAGACAAAGAGATTTAGCAATATAATAACATTGTAATAATAGCACATACACTACCGGTCAAAAGTTTTAGAACACCTATTCATTCAAGGGTTTACTTTATTTTTTACTATTTTCTACATTATAGCGATGACATCAAAACTATGAAATAAGACATATGGAATCATGTAGTAACCAAAAAAGTGTTAAACAAATATAAATATATTTTATATTTGAGATTCTTCAAAGTAGCCACTCTTTGCCTTGATGGCAGCTTTGCACACTCTTGGCATTCTCTGAACCAGCTTCACCTGGAATGCTTTTCCAACAGTCTTGAAGGAGTTCCCACATATGATGGGCACTTACTTGCTGGCTGCTTTTCCTTCACTCTACGGTCCGACTCATCCCAAACTATCTCAATTTGTTTGAGGTTGGGGGATTGTGAAGGCCAGGTCACCCGATGCAGCACTTCATCAGCTCTCAGCTCTCCTTTGTAAAATAGCCCTTACACAGCCTGGAGGTGTGTTGGGTCATTGTCCTGTTGAAAAACAAATGATAGTCCCACTAAGCACAAACCAGATGGGATGGCGTGTCGCTGCAGAATGCTGTGGTAGCCATGCTGGTTAAGTGTGCCTTGAATTCTAAATAAATCACTGACAGTGTCCCCAGCAAAGCACCCGCACACAATAACTCCTCCTCCTCCATGCTTTACGGTGGCAAATACACATGCGGAGATCATCCGTTCACCCACAGACACGGCAGTTGGAACCAAAAATATCCAATTTGGACTCCAAAGGACACATTTCCACCGCGCTAATGTCCATTGCTCGTGTTTCTTTGCCCAAGCAAGTCTCTTCTTATTATTGGATTATTTGCAGCAATTTGACCATGAAGGCTGTGAGATGTGTCTGTTACTTGAACTCTGTGAAGCATTTATTTGGGCTGCAATTTCTGAGGCTGGTAACTTATCCTCTGCAGCAGAGGTAACTCAGGGTCTTCCATTCCTGTGTCAGTCCTCATGAGAGCCAGTTTCATCATAGCGCTTGATGGTTTTTGCGACTGCACTTGAAGAAACGTTCAAAGTTCTTGAAATGTTCCGTATTGACTGACATTCATGTCTTAAAGTAATGATGGACTGTTGTTTCTCTTTGCTTATTTGAGCTGTTCTTGCCATAATATGGACTTGGTCTTTTACCAAATAGGGCTATCTTCTATATACCCCCCTACCTTGTCACAACACAACTGATTGGCTCAAACGCATTAAGAAGGAAAGATATTTTACAAATGAACTTTTATGAAGGCACACCTGCTAATTGAAATGCATTCCAGGTGACTACCTCATGAAGCTGGTTGAGAGAATGCCAAGAGTGTGCAAAGCTGTCATTTTGAAGAATCTCAAATATAAAATATATTTTGATTTGTTGAAAACTTTTTTGGTTACTACATGATGTGTTATTTCATAGTTTTGGTGTTTTCACTATTATTCTACAGTGTAGAAAATAGTTAAAAAAAAGAAAAAACATTGAATGAGTAGGAGTTCTAACACTTGTGACCGGTAGTGTACATTGTATCATATATTGATTGATTGATGGATTAAATTACTGATAGTCAGTGTAACTCACTTGTAGAAAGCCTGATTCTCAACTCCACACTTCCACAGGTGTTTACAGGCCTCAGGTGTAGGTGCAAAATATGTCAAGATGATCTTCTTGTCCTGCAGTGAGTATACACATGTAGGTATGCGTATGCACATCTGAGTATGACAGAGTATGCACATCTTGTATTTCATATCTTCTGACTTGGCTACCAAAACCATAGAAATAGAATGAATAAAACGGGTTTGGAAGCTCTTACCCTGGCATTTGACTGGTAAACTCATGGGTACACTTGCAATGGCTTCCTGGTATTGTGATGCAATAATTTACAATGGTATTTTGGAATGTTCTATAAACTGAGGCTGGATTGCCATGGTAATACAGAATGTTCATTCAAATTATGCTAACTGATGTGGCTCATGCAATGGAATACACGTTTTGTAATGCCAGTTGTGTTGACTCAAATCACAGCACAGATTGAAGGGTACACTTCCTGCTTTTACTTTCTGGCATGGGTACACACAAAATGGCTGCCAGTCCAACAATTAAGCAATCATTGACTTGAATGGAGACACCACTTCTATTCATTCTATTTCTATGAACGAGACAACAATGAGTACATATTTATCTATCAACAATGGACCCACATCTTATTTCCAGTTAAGTCATTAACTTCTCTATTACGGCTAAATTACACCTTCTCCCCAAAGGCCATTTCCAATGCATAAAACAGGTTTATCTACATGAATTTCACTGTGTAATTCCAGAGCAGAAAGAAAACCATTTTAATAATGCATGTCATGGAACCCACCTCTTTCTGATTTGCATATATATGGAATGTCTTTGCCTCAAACTTCAGCTTTGTCACCTCGTCCCTACCCACCAAGACAAGACAAGACCAGTCAAAACCGAACAGAACAGTGAGAAGTGTTGAAATATTCATTGTGACCAACTGGCAGATTAGAACAGCTCTGTTTTCTCGTCAGGAGGAGGGACAAATAGGTTTAGGTCTGAGACTGTGGGATTCTGGACTGCCAGGTTAAATAGAACAATTGCTAATGACAGGCAAGCCAAATGTCGCACATTTGACAAAAGTTATGACTATGCTAACCATATTATTACTCACCACTTGAGGAAATGGACTCTCCTGTTCCCCTGCAGGACAGTGAAGCCAAACGGAGTGAAGGCCAGGAAGGCAGGGTTCCCTGACACATCCTGACACAGACACAACACAAGTATTGAATACACGGTGTATGTTGTTGTACAGATGTCGGATCTTAACTTGATCACTCTTTTGTCGCAGAGAATTTTCCTGCTACATCAGGAAATTCAAATGAGCCTTGTGAGTCCCTGAAAAATAGCAGTTGAGTCAATGGGATCAGGGCATGCTATAAAAATTATTTTCTCACTCGCTCAAACGCTAGGTCTAGGTCCTATTACTGCAACATTCAAATGTACCAAAATGTATTTGAAATGCAACCATACACATCAACAACCACCATTTTATATAGCTTAACAACACAATATAGATATTGGTCTCCACTAGGCTACAACATACAGTACAATGGTCAACTATATCCTAAGCTTATGAATGAACTGTCAAAATTTAGTTCAATCGCAGGCTGTGTCCATTTATTATAATCCACACAAGACACGCTGTAGCCGGCACGTAGCCTACATAAGGTACCCTGTAGGTAAGGTACTGTGTTGTATACAAACACCGCTTCCAGCTGTCCCCTGGCGGAGATTTGAAATATTTATTCATTATTCAAATCCTCCTGTTGCAGGATTATTTTCCTCCTGCGACGAAAGGTGTCAAATTAAGATCCGACATCTGTATGTAATGTACAACTGGCCTCACAAACAGAATATAAAAAAAACCATATTGTATTAAACGAGGTTCAGGCTGTACTGGAATCAATAGAGAGCTAAAAGGACTCTGCCAGTGCAGAGCTATAATGGACCCTTCTCTTATCAAGGTGTTTGTACCTTGCAGGGGTGAGGGTCCACACCATACGTCTCCAGCTCCTGGGCCTTCTGCAGGAAGTTCAGCTCGGACTCTTCTGGAGTCTGTCCTCTGGGAGATGAGGACACAACAGACAGATTACTGTGGGCTGTGTGATGATGGATGGAAAAGCTTCCAGCGGTAAGCTAATGATTTGTAAAGTGAATTTCCTTTAATTCATTTCAGAGAGTGAAAGATAAGAGAGACCAACACTAGAGGGCAGCAGAGGTAAGATCCAATAGGTGGTCTACAGTAGTAGAGTCTGTATATATGGATACTGCATATACTGTGAAGGGGGAGCGGAGAGAGAGAGAGAGAGCCTCTTGAGGGTGATGTGATGTTCAGCTGACTGGCAGAGTTGTCCCAGGTTGCCACAAACTAATGACACAGCAGTACAGTACTGAGAAATACACGCGCACGCGAACACACACACACACACACACACACACACACACACACACACGCACACACACGCACACACACACACACTCTTAAGGTCACTGCGGTCCCTTCATCCACTATCCATAAGCAGGAAGAGTTGGACAAATAGCAGCTAGGAAAATATTGTATATTCAGCATATGATGTGGATATGAAATTGCATATCTACGGCTAAGCTAGGGTCATGCATAATGTATCTCATCAACATATCTATTTTCATCATGACTGTAACATTCTATCTAGGAGAGATATGATGATATTGTATCAAGTTAGGTCCACAATCATCATGCTGATGATGACACTATTCAATTACAAGCGCTATGTCAAATATCATAATCACCTGGTAGAGAGAGAGAGAGAGAGAGAGAGAGAGAGAGAGAGAGAGAGAGAGAGAGAGAGAGAGAGAGAGAGAGAGAGAGAGAGAGAGAGAGAGAGAGAGGAGGAGGCTAGTGGGATGATGTCTATGTTCAGATTCAGGTGTACATGGAGACTACAGACAGAGACTGAGTGAACTATGTGTCAAATTAAATCACAATGAGGTGTTTGACAGGTGTCACCTTACATTAGTTCTGTCTTGTGGATGTCAGAGATGCGTCTCTCCAGCTTCTCTGAGTGTTTAGGGAAGAACTGGAACTTAGAGCTGTAGCCCTCAGGATGCTTTCCAGGATCATAGTCACCAACCTCAGCTGGGGGAGGATGGAGAACACAGGAGACAACAGAAACAACTTTACCTGTGATGTCTGCAACACACACAAATACATTACTGGGAAGACCTATGTAACCCATATGACATAAAGCATAGTGACCTGGCTGTTATAAACCACATCTATTGTAGTCATGGTACATGCCGTCAGAGCTTCTCTTCTATATCTCTGCTATAGGTTAACCTGGCTGTTATAAACCACATCTATTGTAGTCATGGTACATGCCGTCAGAGCTTCTCTTCTATATCTCTGCTATAGGTTAACCTGGCTGTTATAAACCACATCTATTGTAGTCATGGTACATGCCGTCAGAGCTTCTCTTCTAAATCTCTGCTATAGGTTAACCTGGCTGTTATAAACCACATGTATTGTTGTCATGGTACATGCCGTCAGAGCTTCTCTTCTATATCTCTGCTATAGGTTAACCTGGCTGTTATAAACCACATGTATTGTAGTCATGGTACATACTGTCAGAGCTTATCTTCTATATCTCTGCTATAGGTTAACCAGGCTGTTCTACTGCTGTTCTTTCATCCAGCCCTGAGATTCTGTAAGAGCCAGGCCCAGACAATCAGACAATAGCGGCCTTGTCTCTGTGTGGCAGGGGAGCGGGAGAGCTAAGCCTTAAATCAGCTGCCTGAATGCCAATGAGGATGCTGCCACAGTGCTGGAGGCTACAGCCTGAGCTCTAGACCTATACCTCCACCACACTACCTCAACTCACACACTCACATCACAATGAAAACAGTAGGTGACAGTGGTATTTTTCCATGAAGTCTTATAACAAACACCTTTATAAAACCCTCTTAGGCCTCACTCCCCCCTATCTGAGATATCTACTGCAGCCCTCATCCTCCACATACAACACCGGTTCTGCCAGTCACATTCTGTTAAAGGTCTCCAAAGGACACACATCCCTAGGACGCTCGTCCTTTCAGTTCACTGCAGCTAGCGACTGGAACTAGCTGCAACAAACACTCAAACTGGACAGTTTTATCTAAATTTCTTCATTCAAAGACTCAATCATGGACACTCTTACTGACAGTTGTGGCTGCTTTGTGTGATGTATTGTTGTCTCTAACTTCTTGACCTTTGTGCCGTTGACCGTGCCCAATAATGTTTGTACCATGTTTTGTGCTGCTACCATGTTGTGTTGTTACCATGTTGTTATGTTGTGTTGCTACCATGCTGTGTTGTCATATGAGTTGCTGCCTTGCTATGTTGTTGCCTTAGATTTCTCTTTATGCAGTGTTGTGATGTGTGTTTTGTCCTATATTTATATTGTATTTAAACATAAAAAAATATCCCAGGCCCCCGTCCCCGCAAGAGGCCTTTTGCCTTTTGGTAGGCCGTCAATGTAAATAAGAATTTGTTCTTAACTGACTTGCCTAGTTAAATAAAGGTTAAATTAAAAAAATAGGTAAGAAATACATGGGACTGCTGTGGTCCATTTACCTTGTAGTATGTAGGCAGCCAACATGGCAGCATCCGACGTCTTACACAGGAGACGACCATGGTACAGATCTCTCTTGATCTGTAGGAAGACTAGATATCTGCAAAGGAACATCAGAAACAGTGTGTTTTTTGGTCCACTCCAAACAAGCAAAGAGATGTACTGAACCTAAATGATTTGTTTCTCATTTCTTTCATTTCATTTGTAGCTCCATTTAAAGGGATGAGTGGGTCATACAGACGGCCCAAGAGAGCCCTGATCTTAAATTCCCAGACGATGTTCTTCACTTAACTCTTTGTTCGTTTGTTGGTTGTTTGGAAAGGGTTTGTAGAGGAGAGTGTTTGAGATAGACAGTGTTTGGTAAAGGAAGGCCTGAGGCGAGTAATGGTGTGTCTCTCTGAGTCTGTCTCTGCTCCTTCCTGCCTCTAGCCTACAGGGCCCAGGAGACCATTCCATACCCAGCTAAAGCACAGCCACTTCCATCGCCCAACACAGAGGGGACTTCACCTTATCTGGCCCTTCTCTTAACTGGAACCTTTTACCTCTCAGTTTGAGGAGATAGTGAAGAATTCTCTCACTTTCACTGCTTCTAGAAAGCAGGATGATGAAATAACTTTGCCACTTCTACTAGTTTGAGTCAAACAAACAGTCCCCTGGTTGCTACTGGGTCGTTCTACACAGGATGACAAAACAACTTCACGCGGAGAAGGCTTCCTCTCCAATTCAATGTCAAATAGGTTAGAATCCTGCTGGAAAGTAACCGGCACAATAGATAAAACTGTCGACAGGCAACTCCATGTGTCCAGGTGTGTTAAAACATGAGAGGAAAAGAGCCATTGTCAGGGATGTTTTGGTGCAGGAATATCAGCATTCAGCAGGTTTACCAGGTTAGCAGCATAAGCAATATAGTGTCTCTATGCAACATAGGACCTTTGCCCCACTAGGAGATGAAAGGAATAAGTAATGCAATAGAGGTTTAATTCTGTGACCCAAGCTTGTTTGCGTGATGAGTAGCCTAACCTTGCCTGAGACCTGAACACGTAAAGTCAGATAAGTCACAACTCTATACTCTGCCTTCACATCTTCTCCTCCCTGCAGAGTGCTGCTGACTTCGCCTGGTGCAACATACTATACCCTCTAGCTTATAAATATATGGAAAATCAGTCTGTGTCCCAAATGGCACCGTATCCCCTAACTAGTGGATTACTTTTGACCAGGGCTCTGACCAAAAGTAGTGCACTTTATAGAGAATAGAGGGCCATTTTGGATTCACACCAGGCTTTTAGTTCCCATCTCCCCATCATTAATAAATAACCCTGTCTAGTCTCATTCAGAACTTGCTCTGTTAACCACATCCTTACCTCCTACACTGCAGTAACATCCTCCTATTCAAACAGAAGAGGAGGATGACTTATGATCTGAATGGATCTGAGTGGATATGTGATGATTATCTTTCACCCTGGATCTGTCCTTTATGATTTCACATATCATCTGTGATTTATTTATGATTTGTGTTATAATTAACTCCTTGTGATCTACTGGTTTAATTGTAGTCTTCTGTGACAGACTGTTACTTGGCCAGCACACAAGATATGTGGTTTTGGGTTTACAGATCAGTTTAGCTGTGATCCATGGAGAGTCCTCCTTCAGTCTTCTGGTTGAGAATGTGATTGTTATTCAGGCTCTTGCAATTCATGTGAAAGTTTCATGTGAGATCAAGTTGCCTCAGACTGCAGCCCAAGAAAACGCACATTTCAGAATATCTTACCCAGCGTTAATTTCACACACCAGTGGCTTATCTTCTCTAAGAGCAGATTTGATTTGATTTGAGCAGTAACGCAATAAATACCATTAGTAATCATACAGCAACATGTCATAAGTGTGTGTGTGTGTGTGTGTGTGTGTGTGTGTGTGTGTGTGTGTGTGTGTGTGTGTGTGTGTGTGTGTCTATGTGAGTGAGTGTGTGTGTGTCTAGTCTTTACAGAAGGTGCTGCTGGCAGCGTCACCAGATGGTGGAGGATTGGGAAGTGGTTCTCTCCCTTCCTAGCTCTGACTGGGGATATGAGACAATGGGAAGCAGTGGAAAGTGAAAGGGGCTAGATTGTATGATGACACCTGTCGTGACGTTGTATTAGTTAATGTGACGACTGTTGTTCATCGAATTATTAAAGTTTCTAATTGCGTGATTAACTGAATCAAGCATTGATTAACTCATTAACCTAGGGCACCATGAGAAAACTAGTTTTTATCGAGTTTCTATTTCCCAAATTAACTCAAAGAATATCAGAATATGGATTTTACAACAGCCGCTAATTAACCAGTTACCTCTACAATCTCGTTCTGAACGTCGTATAGTCCGTGAATCTGCACGGACCCGGGTCTCACCAATGAGTTCCTACCACACCAATCTTAGTTGAAAATGTATTTACTAAAAAGCTAAAATGATGATAAAAGTTACACATAGACAAAACACATCATAGGCCATTGATTAGAACTTAGTATAACGGCCCAACACACTATGGCGTGTGTTACCCACAATGGGGATTTCAATAGAGAGAGAAAAAAGAAAGTACACAAGAGAAATATACAGTGGGTGAATTTGTCAGCTTTGCTATTCTAACCCTAGCCTTGCCCCAAACTGCCGCTCTTATGGGTCAGAATATAATGATGTAATTACGTGGGGATGATCTCAGAGGATTCTCTGCGTAGGCCTTCAGCTGTTCGATGACGCACTACTCTGGCACACCTCTCTGAGGGTCCTCCCGATGTCAGTGTCCTTTTTGGCTTAGGAGTCTGTTCCCTCACCCTTTGCTCTGGAATGGGTCTTCTGAGGACATACAGCTCTGTAGCTCAGAGCTCACAGCATAGAAATGAAATCCTTTAGATACCACGATTCGGTGGGAGATGGAGGCTAGGTGGTTCGATTTGAATTCACCCGCTTAGACATAGCTACTCATTTGTAGCTTGGGTAGAAAAGGATTTCTTGTCCTCAAACTTGCGTTGCGTTCTGGGTTCGTTGACTTTTTAGACCTTGCTGCAGCTGGGGTCACGTAGTCTTGACGTAAATTCTATACTCACAGGTTTTATACCCTTGGGTCAGAAGTGGGCGTAACGGCCTTTAGGGCAATTCTCTGGGCGTACCAAGTTAATGATTTGATTAAAATCCAATTTTAGACAACTAACTTAACATTTCATCTTCCCCAAAACATTCTCTTTGATTTGGATATTTTCCATGCAACGTACTATGTATAAACATCAAACATCTACTAGGAAAACTCTTCACATTACAATGTTTTCGTAATAACTTCATCTATTAACCTTTAATAACAAAACAAAAATGACATACATTTTCATATTCCATCTATCGTCATGACCACCATTGTGGCTGACGGAAACCATTTTTCCAAAGTCCCTTTATCTCATGTTTAATGTTCTGAGGCTGGTTCTCCATAGTAACAGGACAAAGGAATTTGTCTTTGGCCTGAGATTTACCAGGGGCGTGAGGGGTCATAAAACCCCCCACATCTTCAGATCCCTAGATCTCTCCTCCTCTGTTGGGGTTGAGAGATAATCTGTAGGGTTGTGGTCTCCTGTAACCTGACCGGGTCAGGACAGTCATGACACACCCTATTGGCTATTCCCTATATAGTGCACTACGTTTGACCAGGCTCTGGTCTTAGTGCACTACATAGGGAATAGGATGCCATTTGGACACAGACTAACTAGGTGAGGTGTGAGGAAGGCAGTTGTTCTGCCTTCCTCTTCCCTCCTCCTCCCTCCTTCCTCCTCCCTCTTTCCTCCTCCCTCTTTCCTCCTCTACACCGTAGTTTGATTGTCAGAGATAGAGTACCACATTGTGCAGGCAGGGTGACCTGACAATGCAGCTTAAAGAAAGAGTTATCTGGTCTAATTCCTCCTACAAACGGATTCACTGTAGGGTTTTGATACCCCTAAAATCAGCTTGTGCTCACTCCTTCATGTCTGTAGTCTACCACTGATACTCTAGATGTGTGTAAAATTCAGCATCAACATGAGAAGTTTCAATCAGATGAAAGAGAGTGATTGCCCACAGTTGGAAGAATCTAATGTAATTTAGACCATTTGGACCAAACCAATTATTTCAATCTATTGCACCCACTGTAGGCAAAATCCACACTCTCTTTTCCTACCATCTATCCCTCCCTCCCTCCCTCCCTCCCTCCCTCCCTCCGAGTTGGGTTGACTGCAGTGCATGGCTGGCACCCTAGTCTCCTCTATTATAAGCCCACTCCATTCTGCCTGTCAGACTGTCTCTAGTCTCTTACCTTGTGATTTCCTCTTTCAGGGCAGCCGGGTCAGGAGGGTAAAACTTGACACGTAAACACATGGTGAATGGAGGCTGGGCTGGGGGGAGAGGTCACATGTTAGAACAGAGGCTTTTTCTAGTAGTTACTGTGACCTAACTAGTAGTAACTGCCAACGATTTAATCACCCAATCAAATTTGGAACTGAATATCATCATGCATAGTTCAATAGTTATACATGGTCATGCATTCATGTACTTACATTTCATTTGTTTGGCAATACATTTTGTAAACCCCAACCAGTGCTGAAATACATAAATAAAAACAAAGCAGTCAAAAACTGTGTTTTCTAGGCGCTAAATACCTGACTGCTATCCCTCTGCCTCTACTCTAGACATTAGTGACAGACTACGTGGTCTGATTGCTCTGTAGTTGTGCATTCTGACTTGTTGTCTAGAGCTGGAGGGCATTTTAGAACAGAACTCCACTGAGCATCCTAACGCTGTGTTCTCTCTACCTCACTGATGTTTATATTCTCTCTCTCTCTCTACTCATCCTCCTCTCTCTCTCTCTCTCTACTCATCCTCCTCTCTCTCTCTCTCTCTCTCTACTCATCCTCCTCTCTCTCTCTCTCTCTCTCTCTCTCTCTCTCTCTCCTTCACATCCCCCCTCTCTCTCTTACCCAGTGACTCTTATAGAGATGAAAGCAAGGAAAGTGCTTTAGAGGAAGGACACTCAGAGAAACGCTTGTTGTCTGTCAGCTCATAACCATTCGGAGGAGAACAAAATATCTCTGGTGAGATATTGGTGAGATATTGACAGAGTTGTGTCTGTCAAAGCCTCATATACCCTCACTACAGTCCTTCTATCAAATCCTGAAACACTGCTCTAACTACCTGCCAATCTGAAAGGTGTATAGAAGAGACTGACAGTGAATACAGACTGGGTTAAGTACTCTGACTCTGACTGAGGAAGGCAGCAGTGGTGTGTATTCATGCACGCAAAGAGGTGCCAGGCTTCCCCAAAATATTGATAAATATATATATTTTTAAATGGATCCGAGTGAGCAAAACAGCGCCCCCCCCCCCCCCCCCCCCCCCCCCTGTCTCTGTGTGTGTAGGCCATCTATTTGATGCTGTCTGGTCAAAAAGAGTAAGCATTTGGCCTCCATTCATAAAAAAATATAAAATAATAACCACTCAGCATTGAAATAAACTGAGGGAGCTCAACTGTGAATGATCCTGGTGCACCAAAAAAATGTGTCAAGGGAAGCCAGTTTGGATTTGGCTTCACTCCAATCACATCACGAGAGCAATACGTCATAGACAGAAATAACTTGAATTGTTGCAGCTCATGTTGTTGTCCTCCGGTGGCTAGCTAGCTAAAATGGGCCCTTTCCTAAATTATCCATGGATGGAGACAGGGATTTGGAGTTGTGGTTTTACTTAATTATCTGTACTGGCCAATGATGGCGATTCTGATCCAACCATATATTCACATATGGTGCCCTGATCTGAGAGAATGGAAGTTAAATGTGTAGCTAGGCTAATGTAGAAGGCTAATGTTAACTAGCTAACATTGCCCATGAAAGGAAGTTAGGCTAGTGAGAAAGCATTTTAGCCAGGTAGCCTAGGACAACAAAAAATAAAACATCTCATCAACATGAAAGAGAGGAGGATGGAATTGGCGTTTCTCTACAAGTAGGGTGAGTCAACACGTTTTCTCTACTTGCACGGATGCACACACACACACACACACACACACACACACACACACACACACACACACACACACACACACACACACAGAGAGAGAGACACAGAGAGAGACACAGAGAGACACAGAGAGACACAGACACAGACACACACAGACACAGAGAGAGAAATCAGAACAGCCACATCATATTTAGCGTACATTGATTGGACTCATTTGTGTTTGGTATATTTTAGTTGTCACTGTGTTAACTAAGCATAGGTGATTTGATGATGGTGAAATGTTCAAATTGAAATGGTGCTGGATTAGTGGAGGCAGCTCCTGTTTTCTTTTGCGACTTGAGGTAACTGTCCCCGGTTCTAAATCAATAGTTGTTTATTAGTCCGAAAATGTTGGAAACATTACCTTGCTTGACCATGCTGTAGGTCATGTAACTGTTTGTTTCATACAATATGCTTTGTGGACTTCACAGGACAGAGGTTGCTCTCAGGTTTTGTGATGAAACACAGGTGTGGTTGAATTTATTCTGCCACTGTGTCTTCTTATTGTCTCGGCCTTAGGTCTATATATCACGGTCACAAGGCATATGAACTAGGCTGTATCACATCCGGCCGTGATTGGGAGTCCCATAGGGCAGCGCAAAATTGGCCCAGCGTTGTCCTGGTTTGGCCGAGGTAGGCTGTCATTGTAAATAAGAATTTGTTCTTTAACTGACTTGCCTAGTTAAATAAAGGTTAACCTTTTTGGGATAGGGGGCAGCATTTTCACTTTTGGATGAATAGCGTGCCCAGAGTTAACTGCCTCCTACTCAGTCCCAGATGCGAATATATCCATATTATTATTCATATTGGATAGAAAACACTCTGAGGTTTCTAAAACTGTTTGAATAATGTATGTGAGTATAACAGAACTCACATGGCAGGAAAAATCCAACCAGGATGTGGGAAATCTGAGGTTTGTAGTTTTTCAAAGCTTGGCCTACCGAATATACAGTGTCTATGGGGTCAAGTTGCACTTCCTAAGGCTTCCACTAGATGTCAACCGTCTTTAGAAACTTGTTTCAGGCTTCTGCTATAAAGGAGGGGGGAATGGGAGCTGAATGAGTCATGGGTCTGGCAGAGTGTCTCAGGCTCGTGACGCGCGGTCCCGACAGAGTTAGCTCTCGTTCCAGTGCTTTTCTACAGACAATGGAATTCCCCGGTTGGAACCTTATTGATGATTTATGTTAAAAACATGCTAAAGATTGATTCCATACATCGTTTGACTTGTTTCTACGACCTGTAACAGAACTTTGAGTTTTTGTCTGGACGTAGTGCTCGCGCCTCATGAAGATGGATTACTGGGCTGAACACGCTAACAACAAGTGGCTATTTGGACATAAATGATGGACTTTATGGACCATTATGGAACAAATAAGTCATTTATTCTCGAACTGGGATTCCTGGGAGTGCATTCTGATGACGATCATCAAAGGTAAGTGAATATTTATAATGTTATTTCTAACTTCTGTTGACTCCAACATGGTGGATATTTCTTTGGCTGGATTGGACTCTGAGCGCCGTACTCAGATTATGCTTTTTCCGTAAAGTTTTTTTGAAATCTGACACAGCGGTTGCATTAAAACCTGTTGAGGACATGGCAGATTTACGCCCCCTTTGGAGAAATTGGGTACCCCTAGTAAACTGAAAAAAAAAATCTGTCAAAAATTGCTAATATATGCATATAATAATAATTATTGGATAGAAAACACTCTAAAGCTTCTAAAACCGTTGGAATTATGTCTGTAAGTATAGCAGAACTCACAGGGCATGCATTCTTCCAAACTAGTTTTGTGGTCATGAAAGTTGGAGCAACTTTGACGTCATCGCCCCCACCCTTCCCAACCACTTATGGATCTGGGGACACTTTCCATCTCTTCCACTAGATGTCCTCATTGTGTAGAGCGTTTAATCGTTCAAATCGCGCGAGAATTGACCCTATGGGAGTGATTTGAGTAAGTGCCACGAGAAAAAACCTGTGCGTTAGGGCGCGAATTGGTCACAGCCATTCCTTTTGTTCCAGCACTCCTGGGAAGAGCAAACGATGCCCGGTTGAATTGAAATTTGTTTTGTGTGTTAAAAACATCATAAAGCTTGCTTCTGCACTTAGTTTGACCTGTTTAGTCGACATATAATATGTAATTTTGAAGTTTTGATGCGCAACTTTTCCGGACCAGAGGACATTTTGGGTGCATTTCAGCTGATGTTATTAGTAGTAGCTAATACAAAGACGCAAGACTTGAAACCAAACGATGTATTGGGTAAGTATGAACCCTTCCAGAACATTCTGAACGAAGACCATCGAAGGTAAGGGAATATTTATGCTTAAATCTGTGTTTCTGTTGACTCCAACATTACGGAGAAATGTAGCTTATATCTGAGCGCCGTCTCAGCATATTGAATAGTGTGCGATTTCTGTAACGTTAAAAAGAAATGTAACAAAGCGGTTGCATAAAGAAGCAGTGTATCTTTCTAACTATATGTAGAACATGTATATTTAGCCAAAGTTTATGATGTCTATTTACGTTATCTTGCCGCGCTACCTAGATTTCCTGCGGACATTTTTGAGTAATTTCTGAACATGAGCTCATTGTAAATGGACATTTATGGACATATATGGCATATTATTGAAAAAAAAAATATATACTGTGTAACATGTCCTATTACTGTCATCTGATGAAGATTTTCAAAAGGTTAGTGAATGATTTATTTTTTAATCCTGCTTTTATAATTTTATATTTTCTGGGACAAAATGGCTGCCTCTTGTCTTGATTTCGGTGGTGGTCTAATATAAATATGTGGTGTGTTTTCGCCGTAAAACATTTAAAAAATCTGACATGCTGGGTAGATGAACAAGGTGTTTATCTTTCATTTGAGCTATTGGACTTGTTAATGTGTGGAGGTTAAATATTTCTAAGAATTTTTTTGCGTTCCATGCGCCACGGGTTGAGCTGAACGGGGGGGGGGGTGGCGTTCCTCTAGAGGAACTCCTGGCCTCAACAGGTTTTAAGGAGAAGTCTATCTTTAATTCTGCGAATAGCACTTGTATCTTTTATCAATGTTTATTATGAGTATTTCTGCAAAATCACCAGATGTTTGGGAATCAAAACATTGCTGCATGTAACGCTCCACTGTAAACTGAGATTTTTGGATATAAATATGCACATTATCGAACAAAACATACATGTATTGTGTAACATGATGTCCTATGAGTGTCATCTGATGAAGATCATCAAAAATGGCTGTGTGTTTTTTTGACTTGCTCTGACCTAACATAATCATATGTTGTGTTTTCGCTGTAAAGCCTTTTTGAAATTGGACACGATGGGTAGATTAATAAGAAGTTTATCTTTCATTTGCTGTACTGGACTTGATAATGTGTGAAAGTTACATATTTCAAAAAAATATTTTTTTATTTAGCACCCTGCCTTTTCAGCGGAATGTTGTCGAGGGGTTCCGCTGGCGCAGTCCTTCTCAAATAGTGGGGTGCGCCCCCCTGGGGGGGCTTGGAGCGATGCCAGGGGGGGCGCGTGTGACCCCGGGGAACATGCTTTTTTTTGCCGCAGGGAGTAGGGTTATTTTGCACCAAACAAGAGCACACAGCACAGAGCAGGAGATATGAAGTGCAGATAACAAGAGACACCATGGAAAAATATTTAACAGGGATGAAAAGAAAGGCGGAGAGAAATGGAGATAATGAGACAGCCGTAACTCTCCCGAAAGCTAAGACAAGGAAATATGACGAAGCGTATGTAGCGCTTGGCTTCACTGTGACTACGGTGGGAGACGAGGAAAGACCGGTATGTTTACTGTGTCTAAAATGTTGGCAGCAGACAGTATGAAGCCAAATAAATGAAGGCGTCACTTAAAGACATTACACCCCAATCACGCTGATAAGCCGCTTGTGTTTTTTTCAGCGAAAACGTGCCGAATATGGCCGACAATCGTCCCGCTTTGTGAATGCTACTTCAGTAAACCAGCGAGCACTGTTAGCATCATATAAGGTGGCGTACCAAATTGCTCAGTGCAAAAAACCCCACTCCATATCAGAGGAGCTGGTACTGCCTGCAGCATTAGACATGGTCTCTGTCATGCTGGATGACGCCAGTGCTGCAAAAATAAAAACTATCCCTCTGTCCAATGACATTGTCGCCAGACGTATAAATGACATTGCTAACGATCTTAAAGAACAGCTGGTAGATGAACTCAAAGACAAACGTTTTGCCTTACAGTTCGATGAAGCAACTGACAGCAACAAAGACTGTTTGTTTATCGCTTATGTACGTTTTGACATGACAAACTCCCTGTGTGAGGATCTACTTTTTTGTAAATATGTCAGAGACAGAGCCACAGCTGAAGAGCTATTAAAAATGCTGGGCTGCTTCCTGACTGAGAATGGGCTAGAGTGGGAGAACTGCATTGGTATTTGCAGTGATGGTGCACAGACCATGGCAGGGATGAAAAAAGGACTTCGGGCACTCATCAAGAAGGTCTCACCTAATGCTGAGTGGACACACTGTGTTATACTCAGAGAAGCACTGGCATTAAGGCACCTTTCCTCTGAATTAAGTGAGGTTATGACTGACATTGTAGGTGTAGTCAATTTTATAAAGACCTGACCACTAAAAACAAGAGTCTTCTCTGCTATCTGTGAGGAGATGGGCCCTGGACATCAAGCTGTGCTGTTTCACAGTGAAGCAAGGTGGCTGTCATGAGGAAAAGTCTTGTCCCGAGTTTTTGAGTTCAGAGAGCAGATAAGAATGTTTTAAGAATGTTTTCGGAGCAGGAGCATAAGAACTTCCTGGCAAACTGGCCTGAGTGACATATTTGGAAAGCTAAATTAACTAAATCTACAGCTTCAAGGGAAAGATAAACACCTCCCTCAGGTCACAGGCAAGATCAGCTCTTTCACTCGAAAGCTTGCAATGTGGGGCAGGCGACTTGATGAAGGAAATACTGATTCATTCGAGAACCTGCATGAATTTGTTGACACTACTGACTATGATGCCACCTCAGTGATTCCATATATTAAGGATCATATTTCATCACTGATGGGATTCTTTAAAAAGTACTTCCCTGAAAACAGTTCCCAATATGACTGGGTGAGAGATCCTTTCAATGCACCAGCTCCAACTGGTTTCAGCTCTGCAGAGGAGGACCAGTTCATTGATATAACCTCTGACTCCATATTGAGACTGAGGTTCACATCACAGACACTGAGTGAATTCTGGCTGACCGTAAAGAGGCAATATCCACTCTTAGGGCAGAGGGCCATGGGCATTCTTCTTCCTTTTGCAACATCTTATCTTTGTGAGACTGGCTTCTCTGCTGTTGCTGCACTGAAGACCAAGTACAGGTCCCAGCTAAACATTGAGCAGGAGCTGAGAGTTGCAGTATCATGCTTCAAACCCCGCTTCGAAAAGCTGTGCTCTACAAAACGTGCTCATTGTAGCCATTAATCCTGACTTCCTCATTTTGATTTAAAAAAATCAGCACAAACTGTTTTATTCATTTTTGTTTAATAGGTCAAAGTGTTTCATATATTGTGCTCCTGAGTTAATGTTGCTGATCAATTTGAATGTATTATTATTTATTGATTATATTAAATTTTAATTTTTCAGTATCAAATGGTCAAAAAATGTTTACAGTTTAAATAAGGTTTGAATTTTTTATTTTATTTTATGCAAATTGATGCACTTTAAGTATTTTCTGTTACAGACTAAAAAACAATGTTAATAAAGTTATTCTTTGTTGTAAGTTGATCTATATTTCTTTCTTTTTTCTTTTTTTGTTTTCTTAAATGTTAATAAGGATACAATGTTATGCAGAGGTGTACTTATAACACTTTAATAGACAAATTATACTATTTACAGTAGCAGCGGAGAGTTGGGGGGCGCAAAATGTTTACTTCTTCCTAGGGGGGCGTAACAGAAAATAATTGAGAAGCATTGCGCTAGTGGAACGCCTGCCCTAGAAAGGTTAAATACAATTTTTGTATATATATATAAATACACTGTTCAAAAAAATAAAGGGAACACTTAAACAACACAATGTAACTCCAAGTCAATCACATTTCTGTGAAATCAAACTGTCCACTTAGGAAGCAACACTGATTGACAATACATTTCACATGCTGTTGTGCAAATGGAATAGACAACAGGTGGAAATGATAGGCAATTAGCAAGACACCCCCAATAAAGGAGTGGTTCTGCAGGTGGTGACCACAGACCACTTCTCAGTTCCTATGCTTCCTGGCTGATGTTTTGGTCCCTTTTGAATGCTGGCGGTGCTTTCACTCTAGTCGTAGCATGAGATGGAGTCTACGACCCACACAAGTAGCTCAGTTAGTGCAGCTCATCCAGGATGGCACATCAATGCGAGCTGTGGCAAGAAGGTTTGCTGTGTCTGTCAGCGTAGTGCCCAGAGCATGGAGGCACTACCAGGAGACAGGCCAGTACATCCGGAGACGTGGAGGAGGCCGTAGGAGGGCAACAACCCAGCAGCAGGACCGCTACCTCCGCCTTTGTGCAAGGAGGAGCAGGAGGAGCACTGCCAGAGCCCTGCAAAATGACCTCCAGCAGGCCACAAATGTGCATGTGTCTGCTCAAACGGTCAGAAACAGACTCCATGAGGGTGGTATGAGGGCCCGACGTCAACAGGTGGGGGTTGTGCTTACAGCCCAAGACCGTGCAGGACGTTTGGCATTTGCCAGAGAACACCAAGATTGGGAAATTCGCCACTGGCGCCCTGTGCTCTTCACAGATGAAAGCAGGTTCACACTGAGCACATGTGACAGACGTGACAGAGTCTGGAGACGCCGTGGAGAACGTTCTGCTGCCTGTAACATCCTCCGCATGACCGGTTTGGCGGTGGGTCAGTCATGATGTGGGATGGCATTTCTTTGGGGGCCGCACAGCCCTCCATGTGCTCGCCAGAGGTAGCCTGACTGCCATTAGGTACCGAGATGAGACCCCTTGTGAGACCATATGCTGGTGCGGTTGGCCCTGGGTTCCACCTAATGCAAGACAATGCTAGACCTCATGTGGCTGGAGTGTCAGCAGTTCCTGCAAGAGGAAGGCATTGATGTTATGGACTGGCCCGCCCGTTCCCCAGACCTGAATCCAATTGAGCACATCTGGGACATCATGTCTCGCTCCATCCACCAACGCCACATTGCACCACATACTGTCCAGGAGTTGGCGGATGCTTTAGTCCAGGTCTGGGAGGAGATCCCTCAGGAGACCATCCGCCACCTCATCAGGAGCATGCCCAGGCGTTGTAGGGAGGTCATACATGCACGTGGAGGCCACACACACTACTGAGCCTAATTTTGACTTGTTTTAAGGACATTACATCAAAGTTGGATCAGCCTGTAGTGTGGTTTTCCACTTTCATTTGGAGTGTAACTTCAAATCCAGACCTCCATGGGTTGATAAATTTGATTTCCATTGATCATTTTTGTGTGATTTTGTTGTCAGCACATTCAACTATGTAAAGAAAAAAGTATTTAATAAGAATATTTCATTCATTCAGATCTAGGATGTGTTATTGTAGTGTTCCCTTTATTTTTTTTGAGCAGTGTATATATATTTCACATTATTGCATCAGCTCCTCAACAACGTGATATGGACACTCGTGTTTAGAATAGATAATAATGTTTAGACTGATATAATTATATGTTTACTTGTAACTAATTATTCTGTCAAGGTAGAATGATGCTTTATTACACATAAAGTACACCTGACAAAACCATTTTCCACAGATCAGGGTCAGGAAATATGTTTCCAAGTAAGGTCCAGTTCAATACTCACTGTAAGAAACACCCAACAGCTCCAATCAGAGTTCCTGTCCAATCTGTCTGACAGCAGATGGCTGTCTTCTTCTGGTTAGTTTATGAGCAGAAAGATGTGCTACCACTTTTCTCCATCACTCTGTAAATCCCCCTCCCTCCCATCAAATGTTTTTTCCTCACAACAACAACAACAACAACAACAACAACAACAACAACAACAACACTCGCATCTCTGAAAGTGTTGAGATAGAGACAGAACAGGAACTGATTCTGATCGGCACAGAACCATTGTTCCTATGGGAATAGGATCTGTGTGTGTGAGCGCGCGTGGGTGTCACGTGTGGGTGTGCGTGTGTGTATCAGGCTGTGCAGACAAGAGAGTTAACACACAGTAATAACCTCAGGCTGTGACGCAGTAGAGTACAGGGTTGGGCTCTGCTGCAGGCACACATGAAAGGAGGAGATAGAAGAGAGGGATAAACTGTAGAAATGGCCTGCTCAGTGGTATGTGTGTGATGTCATGGGAAAGAGAGTGAGAGAAAGAAAGAAAGAAAGAAAGATAAAAAGAGAGTGGAGAGGGAGGAAGGGAGAGAGAGTGTGAAAGTGGCAGCAAGGGAGAGGTAGTTAAGAGAGAAACAGTCAGAAAGAGAGAGAGAGAGATAGACAGACAGACATAAACAGAGAGAGAGGGAGTTACCCCTCCTCCCTGTCGGTTGACACCACCCACCCTCTGTTTGTCTGGGTCCACATATCTGATGCCAAAGTAGTCCTTCTCCAGCAGGTTAAGGTGGTGACAGATGAGATCAAACAGGTACTGTCCCTTTGCATCGCGCTGTAACACATAAGAAAACACTACATGAATAACTCTGAGGAGAGACAAATACTGTCACCAATGTAGGGGTGACAGAGGTGACAACCAGGTAGAGGAGATACCAGGTAATGCATCTCGCTGTACAACCGTGAAAAACAACACTAGTTAGTAGTGTAGGGGTGACAGTGGTTGGTAGCCAGGCAATGCCACAGACAGTGACTGACAAAGAGCTAAGGAGGAGAGGGGTGAAAACATAAACAGACACCATGTACAAAGATTTGGGGCTCAAAAGAAACTAGATTGCAATAACACCAGAACATGGTTAATATTTCACCAACCCTGGGGACATATCTGAGGAGAATCAAATATTAATATGCAGAAACAGCCATCTGTGATGTCTCGCTGAAACCTCTACTGCAGAGGAAAAGACATGATGGAGAGAAGCAGTACGGAGAGGTAGACAAGGTGGAAAATGGAGTGGAAGTGGAGCAATGTACACCTGGTGCAGACAGTGATGAGAAGGAAATGTAGAGAGTGAGAAATTCAATTGGTCCTTCAGTGTAGAGCTGTGAGTGGGAAATGGAATACGCCCCGCTGTGCAGTACAGTAAATGAGAAATGGAATGGAACCTGTAGTGCAGTGCATGACAAATGGAATGGTCCCACTTCTGTAGACTTTTCAAAGAGCGAGAAATGGAATATGCTCTGCTGCTTGCTGCCTGCTCAGGCATAGGTGGTCACTGGGTGACTGGGCTCAGCCCAGCCTGTCTGTTGATGTAATCAGTATCCACCTCAGCCCCAGCCTGTCTGTTGATGTAATCAGTATCCACCTCAGCCCCAGCCTGTCTGTTGATGTAATCAGTATCCACCTCAGCCCCAGCCTGTCTGTTGATGTAATCAGTATCCACCTCAGCCCCAGCCTCTCTGTTGATGTAATCAGTATCCACCTCAGCCCCAGCCTGTCTGTTGATGTAATTAGTATCCACCTCAGCCCAGCCTGTCTGTTGGTGTAATCAGTATCCACCTCAGCCCCAGCCTGTCTGTTGGTGTAATCAGTATCCACCTCAGCCTCAGCCTGTCTGTTGATGTAATCAGTATCCACCTCAGCCCAGCCCGTCTGTTGGTGTAATCAGTATCCACGTCAGCCCAGCCTGTCTGATGATGTAATCAGCATCCACCTCAGCCCCAGTCTGTCTGTTGATGTAATCAGTATCCATCTCAGCCCAGCCTGTCTGTTGATGTAATCAGTATCCACCTCAGCCCAGTCTGTCTGTTAATGTAATCAGTATCCATCTCAGCCCAGCCTGTCTAATGATGTAATGAGAATCCACCTCAGCCCCAGCCTGTCTGTTGACAGAATTACCCAGGCCCAGTAATATGAATGACCCAGACCCAATAATATGAATGACCCAGGCCAAGGAATATGAATGGCCCAGTAATATGAATGGCCCAGTAATATGAATGGCCCAGGTACAGTAATATGAATGGCCTAGGCCCAGTAATATGGTTGACCCAGGCCCAGTAATATGAATGTCCCAGTAATATGAATGGCCCCGTAATAAGAATGGCCCAGTTTAACACCATAAAACACATCAGCAGGGCTGAGGCTGGCATCTGGCAAAGCCCTAGGTGACTGTTTGGCTCAGTGTTAGCGCTGAGGGTGCATCCCAAATGGCGCCATATTCACTATATAGTGCACTACTTTTGCCAGAACCATATAGGGAATAGTGTGCTATTTGGTACGCAGACAGAATGTTCTGAATGTTGACGCTGGCTAGCACCACAGAAGCCTGACCTTTTCCAGTCTCTCTATGGGATCGCACATCCACTGGCTACTGTCTCTGTCCAGTATGTCACCGTCACAGCAGCTATACCACACACACTGAGGACTATCCTCCACGACACGAAGCGCTGACTCGCACTCCCTTAAAATACAATCATCCTGCCGGTCTGAGAGTGGCAGGCAGACACAAACACCGCTCCACAGAAGCACATACAGAGACACTGCACCAACATATACACGCATATAGTACCTGCTTCCTATACTAAGCTACATAACTTATCTACAGCCAAAATGAGGCAGACAGCCTCTCTAATGAATCACAGTGTGTGTGATGTAATTTATGGCAACTGTGTTTACTGAAAGACAACAAAACACAGAGCCATTTATCACGACAGGTCTGAACATTTAGGAATGAAATGAACTGGAACCCAAACACAGGCTTTCATTCATTAGACTAATCCTAGGTTTTGTCCCAAATGGCTCCCTATTCCCTTTATTGTGAACTACTACTATACAGAGAAGATGGTGCCATTTTGGATGCACTCAACAATCTCTGTCCCTCACCAGGAACAACAACACTTTACATATTTAGCAGACACTCTTATCAAGAGCAATTAGGGTTAAGTGCCTTGTTCAAGGGCAAATTTTCATATTTTTCACCTAGGGGATTCAAACCAGCAACCTTTCGGTGTAGTGCCTACAATCTTAACCACTAGACTACCAGCCACCTATAGCTGTTATGACTTCTAGGAGTTGTGGGTGCGGAGTCAGGCACAGAGAGCAGAGGGTAAAGGACAACTGTATTTATTCCGTAGAAAAGTAGGTCACGCCAAAACACCAGGCGCATACAATGACCGGCCCAAAAACAGGACACAAACAGTCCGGAGAAATACAGAAAATAACACATCCACAAAACGAACAGAGAAACAAGCCCGCACAAAAGCCGGCGGGCTTACTGAGTTTAAATAGCCCATAATCACAACCTAAACACAAAACAGGTGCAACTAATCAGACACAACTAAATGAAACAGAAAAGTGGATCGGTGGCAGCTAGTAAGCCGGCTACGCCGAGCGCCGCCCGAACAGGAAGAGGCACCATCTTCGGCGGTATTTGTGACAGTACCCCCCCCTGACGCGCGGCTCCCGCAGCACGCCAACCCCGGCCTCGAGGGCGACCCGGAGGGCGAGGAGCAGGGCGTTCCGGGTGGAGGCGGTGGAAGTCCCTCAAGAGGGAAGGATCTAGAATGTCCCCCCCCGGTACCCAGCACCTCTCCTCCGGACTGTACCCCTCCCAGTCCACGAAGTACTGCAGGCCCCTCACCCAGCATCTCGAGTCCAGAATAGCTCGTACTGTGTACGCCGGGGACCCCTCGATGTCCAGAGGGGGCGGAGGGACCTCCGGCACCTCACCTTCTTGAAGGGGACCAGCTACCACCGGCCTGAGGAGAGACACATGAAACGAGGGTTTAATGCGATAGTAAGAGGGAAGTTGCAATCTATAACACACCTCGTTTATCCTCCTCAGGACTTTAAATGGCCCCACACACTGCGGCCCCAGCTTCCGGCAGGGCAGGTGGAGGGGTAGGTTTCGGGTCGAGAGCCAGACCCTGTCCCCTGGTGTGAACACAGGGGCCTCACTGCGGTGGCGGTCAGCGCTCTTCTTCTGCCATCTACTGGCCTGCTTGAGAGAGTCCTGGACTGCCCGCCAGGTCGCCCTAGAGCGCTGTGCCCACTCCTCCACCGAAGGAGCTTCGGTCTGACTCTGATGCCACGGAGCCAGGACCGGCTGGTAGCCCATTCGCATTGAAATGGCGCCATGTTCGTGGAGGAGTGTCGGAGTGAGTTCTGGGCCAACTCCGCCCATGGGACATACCTCGCCCATTCTCCTGGCCGGTCCTGGCAATACGACCTCAGAAACCTACCCACTTCCTGATTCACTCTCTCCCCCTGCCCATTACTCTCGGGATGATAACCAGAGGTCAGGGTGACCGAGACCCCCAGACGCTCCATAAACGCCCTCCAAACACGGGACATGAACTGGTGACCTCGATCAGATACGATGTCCTCCGGCACCTCGTAGTGCCGGAAGACGTGGGTAAATAGAGCCTCCGCAGTCTGTAGGGCCGTAGGGAGACCAGGCAATGGGAGGAGACGGCGGGACTTAGAGAACCGATCCACAACGACCAGAATGGTAGTGTTCCCCTGAGATGGAGGAAGATCAGTAAGAAAGTCCACCGATAGATGAGACCAGGGCCATTGTGGAACCGGGAGGGGCTGTAACTTCCCTCTAGGCAGGTACCTAGGAGCCTTACTCTGGGCGCATACCGAACAGGAGGAGACATAGAGCCTCACGTCCTTGGCTAAGGTGGGCCAGCAGTATTTCCCCCTAAGACCCCGCACTGTCCTCGCAATCCCCGGATGACCTGAAGAAGGTAGTGTGTGAGCCCACCGAATCAATTGATCACGGACACCAAGAGGCACGTACCTGAGACCGGTCGGACACTGTGAAGGCGCAGGTTCCAACCTTAACGCCCGCTCGATGTCCGCGTCCACCTCCCATACCACCGGAGCCACCAGCCTAGAGGCTGGAAGGATGGGAGTAGGATCGATGGACCAGTCCTCAGTGTCATAGAAACGGGACAGCGCGTTGGCCTTAGTGTTAAGGGAACCTGGTCTATAAGAGATCGTAAATCTAAATCGTGTAAAGAACATGGCCCACCTAGCCTGAGGCGGATTCAGTTTCCTCGCCGCCCAGATATACTCCAGATTGCGGTGGTCAGTCCAGATGAGGAAAGGTGTGCTTAGCCCCCTCCAGCCAGTGTCTCCACACCTTCAGGGCTTTTATCATAGCTAGCAACTCCCGGTCCCCCACATCATAGTTCCTCTCCGCCAGACCCAGCTTCTAAGAAAAGAAAGGGCAGGGGCGGAGCTTCGGTGGCGTGCCCGAGCGCTGTTACAGCATGGCTCCAACCCCAGCCTCGGACGCATCCACCTCCACTATGAATGCTAACGAAGGATCCGGATGCGCCAACACGGGTGCGTCAGTAAACAGCGCCTTCAACTGGTTGAAAGCTCCATCTGCCTCGGCCGACCACCGCCCCCCCCCCCCCCCTTTCAGCAATGAGGTAATAGGCGCCGCCACTTGGCCAAAACCCCGGATAAACCTCCAGTAGTAATTGGCAAACCCTAAAAACCGCTGCACCTCCTTTACCATGGTCGGAGTCGGCCAATTACGCACAGCGTTAACGAGGTCACACTCCATCACCACCCCCGAGGTGGAAATGCGATAACCCAGGAAGGAAACGGCTCGTTTGGAGAACACACATTTCTCAGCCTTGACGTATAGGTCATGCTCCAGCAGTCGCCCAAGGACCTTGCGTACCAGGGAGACATGCGCGGCGCGTGTGGCAGAATAGATCAAGATGTCATCAATGTATACCACCACACCCTGCCCGTGAAAGTCCCTGAGAATCTCATCTACAAAGGTTTGAAAGACGGCTGGAGCATTCTTTAACCCATATGGCATGACGAGGTACTCATAGTGGCCTGATGTGGTACTAAACGCTGTTTTCCACTCGTCTCCTCCCCGAATACGCACCAGATTATACGCTCCTGAGGTCCAGTTTTGTGAAAAAACACGCTCCGTGGAATGATTCCACCGCCGTAGCGATGAGAGGTAGCGGATAACTAAATCCCACTGTGATCGAATTTCGACCTCGATAATCAATGCACGGACGCAGTCCTCCCTCCTTTTTCCTCACAAAAAAAGAAACTTGAGGAGACGGGTGACATGGAGGGCCGAATGTCCCCCTGTCTCAGAGATTCCGTGACATACTGTATGTCTCCATAGCCAACGTCTCCTCCTGTGACAATGGGTACACGTGACTCCTGGGAAGTGCAACGTTCTCCTGGAGGTTTATCACGCAATCCCACCGTCGATGGGGTGGTAATTTGGTCGCCTTCTTTTTACAAAAAGCGATAGCCAAATCGGCATATTCTGGGGGAATGCGCACCGTGGAAACCTGGTCTGGACTCTCCACCGACGTGGCACCGATGGAAACTCCTATACACCTACCTGAACACTCCTCTGACCACCCCTGAAAAGCCCCCTGTCTCCAGGAAATGAGGGGATTGTGAATAGCTAGCCAGGGAATCCCCAACACCACTGGAAACGCAGGTGAATCGCTACCATGTCCAGCGGAATCGTGGCCTCCCTGACCAGCCCTGACCCTAACGATCGGCTATCTAAGGAGTGCACGGGGAAAGGTGGGTCTATCTGCACCAACGGAATACCCAATTTACGGGCGAGTCCGCGATCCATAAAACTCCCAGCTGCGCCTGAATTGACTAGCGCCTTATGCTGGAGAGAGGGAAATAACGCAGGGAAAAAATAAAATAAAACATGTGACCAACAGGGAGCTCTGGGTGAGTTTGGTGCCTACTCTCCTGGGGTGGCCGAGAAGTGTTCCGCCTGCCATCTCTACTCCCAGACGGACTCCTCCAGCACCGGTCCGAAGTGTGTCCTCTACGGCCGCAGTAGGTGCAGGAGGAGCCTCCTCACCCGGTCCCCCTAGATGCAGCTCCTCCCAACTCCATCGGAGTTCAAGCGGGAAGGCTGGGGGGTGGAATTGACAGGACCCCCTCTGAACACCCGCGGGCAGCTAGCAGGGTGTCCAGTCGGATCGACATGTCTATAAGCTCATCGAGGGAGAGTGTGGTGTCCCGGCAAGCTAGCTCCCTGCGGACGTCCTCCCGGAGGCTGCATCGGTAATGGTCCATCAGGGCCCTGTCATTCCACCCCGCACCAGCAGCCAAGATCCGGAACTCCAAAGCGAAGTCCTGCGCACTCCTCGTCTCCTGTCTGAGGTGGAACAGTCGCTCACCCACCGCTCGGCCCTCCGATGGGTGGTCGAACATGGCCCGAAAACGGCGGTTGAACTCCGGGTAGTGGTCCCGAGCCGAGTCTGGGCTGTTCCAGACAGCGTTGGCCCATTCCAGGGCCCTACCCGTTAAACAGGAGACGAGGAGGCTCACACTCTCCTCACCCGAGGGAGTCGGACACTAGGTAGCCAGGTAGAGATCGAGCTGGAGCAAAAAACCCTGACACCCAGCCGCCGCTCCATCGTACTCCCTCAGGGGCGTGAGACGCAACGCGCTGGGACCAGACGATGACATGGGAGGAGTGGGTTGTGTTGTCTGTGGGGGAGCTGGGGTAGATGTCGGGAGACCACTCCTCTCCCATTCGCTCCATCCTCTCCGTCATCTGGTCCATCGCTGAACCGATCCGATGGAGGACGGCTGTGTGATGATGGACGTGCTCTTCCATTGATGGGAGAGCGGTGGCCGTTGCTCCTGCTGACTCCATAGTTGGTGCGGGCTTCTGTTATGACTTCTAGGAGTTGTGGGTGCGGAGTCAGGCGCAGAGAGCAGAGGGTAAAGGACAACTGTATTTATTCCGTAGAAAAGTAGGTCACGCCAAAACACCAGGCGCATACAATGACCGGCCCAAAAACAGGACACAAACAGTCCGGAGAAATACAGAAAATATCACATCCACAAAACGAACAGAGAAACAAGCCCGCACAAAAGCCGGCGGGCTTACTGAGTTTAAATAGCCCATAATCACAACCTAAACACAAAACAGGTGCAACTAATCAGACACAACTAAATGAAACAGAAAAGGGGATCGGTGGCAGCTAGTAGGCCGGCGACGACGACCACCGAGCGCCGCTCGAACAGGAAGAGGCACCATCTTCGGCGGGATTCGTGACAATAGCACTTAGTAGTCACTAAGCAGCTTTACATACTGTATTATGGCTACATAAACACCACTGCACATTGCACGTGCATACAGCTGACCTCAACTTGTACTGAATGTATACTTTGCATATTGATGAGATAAATTAAACTTTAAAAAGTTGAGAGCAGCACCCCTGGAACAGAAACAGCAGGACTGAAGCAGGGCTGAAGACAATGACTGTATATATTAGAGGACTGAAGCTTGGCTGAAGACAATGACTGTATTTATTAGAGGACTGAAGCAGGGCTGAAGACAATGACTGTATATATTAGAGGACTGAAGCAGGGCTGAAGACAATGACTGTATATATTAGAGGACTGAAGCAGGGCTGAAGACAATGACTGTATATATTAGAGGACTGAAGCAGGGCTGAAGACAATGACTGTATATATTAGAGGACTGAAGCAGGGCTGAAGACAATGACTGTATATATTAGAGGACTGAAGCAGGGCTGAAGACAATGACTGTATATATTAGAGGACTGAAGCAGGGCTGAAGACAATTACTGTATATATTGTAGGACTGAAGCAGGGCTGAAGACAATGACTGTATGTATTAGAGGACTGAAGCAGGGCTGAAGACAATGACTGTATATATTAGAAGACTGAAGCTAAAGCGTATTGAGCCGATGCAAAGCAAAGCGGTCTCTGATGTCCCTATGGGAATAAGCCCAGAGACGAGCTACTCTGGAGGAACAAAAACTATGTAGAAAAACGCTATATTGTACAATATAGATTTGTGGGGAGTGTGGATATGTTATGTTAATGCAGAGTACCATGTTTTGGTACAGTATTCCACTGCTTTGCTCTACCACCTACCATCTACCACCTACCATCTACCACCTACCATCTACCACCTAACACCTACCATCTACTACCTACCATCTACCACCTACCACCTACCATCTACTACCTACCATCGACCATCTACCTACATCATAATCTCCACTTTACTGTTGAGCATAGCAGACAAGTTAATACAGAGAGGATGGGGTTATAGAAGGTTTAATGAGTGAGGTTCAATCAGAGATAATGGTTGCATCTCATCTCAGAATGAACAAAGGAAAGATACTGATGACTTTCAGTGTGGCATCTTCATTGTATAGTATGGATTTATTATGAGCTTCATTCAGTGTGTGTGTGTGTTTGTGCATTCCAGCATGCATTTGTATGTATGTATGTATGTGTGTGTGTGTGTGTGTGTGTGTGTGTGTGTGTGTGTGTGTGTGTAGTGCAAGTACACAAACAGTATTTCTTATTTCTTCTCTACAGAACACCATTACTACCAGTGAATAACACCACCCACTTTCTAATCTACAGAACACCATTAGTCAGTGAATAACACCACCCACTTTCTAATCTACAGAACACCATTAGTCAGTGAATAACACCACCCACTTTCTAATCTACAGAACACCATTACTGTCAGTGAATACGACCACCCACTTTCTAATCTACAGAACACCATTACTGCCAGTGAATACGACCACCCACTTTCTAATCTACAGAACACCATTACTGCCAGTGAATATGACCACCCACTTTCTAATCTATAGAACACCATTACTGCCAGTGAATACGACCACCCACGTTCTAATCTACAGAACACCATTACTGTCAGTGAATATGACCACCCACTTTCTAATCTACAGAACACCATTACTGCCAGTGAATATCACCACCCACTATCTAATCTACAGAACACCATTACTGCCAGTGAATAACACCACCCACTTTCTAATCTACAGAACACCATTACTGCCAGTGAATATCACCACCCACTTTCTAATCTACAGAACACCATTACTGCCAGTGAATAACACCACCCACTTTCTAATCTACAGAACACCATTACTGCCAGTGAATATCACCACCCAGTTTCTAATATACAGAACACCATTACTGCCAGTGAATACGACCACCCACTTTCTAATCTACAGAATAACATTACTGTCAGTGAATACGACCACCCACTTTCTAATCTACAGAACACCATTACTGTCAGTGAATACGACCACCCACTTTCTAATCTACAGAACACCATTACTGCCAGTGAATATCACCACCCACTTTCTAATCTACAGAACACCATTACTGCCAGTGAATAACACCACCCACTTTCTAATCTACAGAACACCATTACTGTCAGTGAAAAACACCACCCACTTTCTAATCTACAGAACACCATTACTGTCAGTGAATACGACCACCCACTTTCTAATCTACAGAACACCATTACTGTCAGTGAAAAACACCACCCAGTTTCTAATCGACAGAACACCATTACTGCCAGTGAATATCACCACCCACTTTCTAATCTACAGAACACCATTACTGTCAGTGAATACGACCACCCACTTTCTAGGAGTAATTGAGCTTCACTCCAGTAAATTCATCAGCTACTTTTTAATCACACTGGCTGGCCCTCTTAGCACTGTTAGAAAGTTTTCCTAATAGCCATCACACTCTAATTACCAACCAAGAATAAGAGGCTTTCGCTTTAGGAATTAAACTGCTGCAGACTTGGGTTCTAATACTATTAGAAATAATTTCAAATACTTAATCTGTGTTTGATTGAGCTTGACTGGAGTAATGCAACAATGCAAGAGCCCCAAACCATCAAACGCCACACATCTGGAACTCCAGGCAGGCTACATGAAACGCTAAAAGTATTTGAAAGGTTTCAAATACTATTTGAACCCCTGTTTAAGCTACAGTACTGTGTCTCCACGCAGAGGCCTTGACTTACTGGGGGAGAAAGAGAGAAAGTCCCCTAACTCAGCTGGTCCTGGGGCTCTGTTCACAAACACAAACAGACCCCACAGAGCTCCAGGACAGCAACACAATTAGACCCAACCAAATCAGGCAGGGTCTACAGTCAATCACGGAGTACAAAAAGAAAACCAGTCCCGTCGCAGACATCGACGTCTTGTGCCCAGACAAATTAAACAATTTATTTGCTCACTTTGAGGACAATACAGTGCCACTGACACGGCCCGCTATCAAAGCCTGTGGGCTCTCCTTCACCGTGGCCGACAAGAGTATTTTTTTATTTTTAATTTAACCTTTATTTAACCAGGAAGGGCTCATTGAGATTAAAATCTCTTTTTCAAGAGCGCCCTGGCCAGATAGGCAGCACCAAGTCATTACAAAAAAATGACATACAGACAACATGAAAAACTACAAGTAATCTAGTAAAAACCATTGAATTCACAAGAGTATAAAACAGCAAATTAAAAACATTGACAGGTCAGGGAATCAGCCTCAAAATCCTTCATCAGTGATTTAAAAATACCAATCGGGACAAGTTCTTCCAGTTAAAAAGTATTTTGTAAGGTGTTCCAAGACGATAAAAGCCCTTTTACCAAATTCGGACATTTGGAACAGTTAGCAGGATAAAGTCCAGCGAACAAAGAGAGTACCCACCACATTTCTGAACAATAAAAATGCACAAATAAAAAGGTAGTAAACCCAAAATGGCTTGGTAAATAAAAGTATACCAGCGACTGAGCCTACGAGTGACTAGAGAAGGCCAGCCAACACTGGTATACAAAGTGCAGTGGTGCGTGAGGGTTTTGCAGTTTAAAATAAATCTCAAAGTGCCATGGTAAAGAGTGTCAATTGATCTCAAACACTGAGCGGAAGCATTCATATATAGAATATCCCCATAGTCTAGTTGTCACGTTCTGACCTTAATTTCCTTGGTTTTGTCTTTATTTAGCATGGTCAGGGCGTGAGTTGGGGTGGGCAGTCTATGTTTGTTTTTCTATGTTTGGTTTCTGTTTCGGCCTAGTATGGTTCTCAATCAGCGGCAGGTGCCATTAGTTGTCTCTGATTGAGAATCATACTTAGGTAGCCTGGGTTTCACTGTTGGTTTGTGGGTGTTTGTTTCCGTGTGTGTGTTTGTCGCCACACGGTACTGTTTCGGTTTTTGTAGATTTCATTTTGTCTTTATTAAAATATCGTCATGAACACTTACCACGCTGCATCTTGGTCCGATCCTTACTCCTCTTCAGACGAAGAGGATATCTGCCGTTACAGAAACACCCACCACAAAAGGACCAAGTGGCGTGGTAACGGGCAGCAGCAGCAGCAGCGAACACAAGACTCCTGGACCTGGGAGAAGATTATGGACGGTAAAGGAACCTGGGCACAGCCAGGGGAATATCGCCGTCCCAAAGCAGAGCTGGAGGCAGCAAAGGCAGAGAGGCGCTGGTATGAGGAGGCAGCACGGCAGCGCAGCTGGAAGCCTGAGAGGCAGGCCCAAAAAATTATTGGGGGGGGGGCACACGGGGAGTGTGGTGAAGCCAGGTAGGAGACCTGCGCCATCTTCCCGTGCTTACCGGAGAGAGAGAGGGACCGGGCAGGCACCGTGTTATGCGGTGGAGCGCACAGTCTCCCCAGTGTGTTTGCATAGCCCGGTGCGGTACATTCCAGCTCCTTGTATCAGCCGGGCTAGAGTGGGCATCGAGCCAGGTGCCATGAAGCCGGCTTTACGCATCTGGTCTCCAGTGCGTCTCCTCGGGCCAGCGTACATGGCACCAGCCTTACGCATGGTGTCCCCGGTTCGCCAGCACAGCCCAGTGCGGGCTATTCCACCTCGTCGCACTGGCCTGGCTACCGGGAGCATTCAACCAGGTAAGGTTGGGCAGGCTTGGTGCTCAAGAGCTCCAGTGCGCCTGCACGGTCCGGTCTATCCAGTTCCACCTCCACGCACCAGCCCTCCGGTGGCAGCCCCCCGCACCAGACTGTCTCACCGTCTTCTGCCTACAGGTGCTCCCACCTATCCAGCGCTGCCAGAGCCTTCCTCCTGTCCAGAGCTGCTAGAGTCTCCCGTCTGTCCTGAGCTGTTAGAGTCTCCCGTCTGTCCTGAGCTGCTAGAGTCTCCCGTCTGTCCTGAGCTGCTAGAGTCTCCCGTCTGTCCTGAGCTGCTAGATTCTCCCGTCTGTCCTGAGCTACTAGATTCTCCCGTCTGTCCTGAGCTGCCAGATTCTCCCGTCTGTCCTGAGCTGCCAGATTCTCCCGTCTGTCCTGAGCTGCCAGATTCTCCCGTCTGTCCTGAGCTGCTAGATTCTCCCGTCTGTCCTGAGCTGCCAGATTCTCCCGTCTGTCCTGAGCTGCTAGAGTCTCCCGTCTGTCCTGAGCTGCTAGAGTCTCCCGTCTGTCCTGAGCTGCCAGATTCTCCCGTCTGTCCTGAGCTGCTAGAGTCTCCCGTCTGTCCTGAGCTGCTAGATTCTCCCGTCTGTCCTGAGCTGCTAGAGTCTCCCGTCTGTCCTGAGCTGCTAAAGTCTCCCGTCTGTCCTGAGCTGTCAGAGCCACCAGTCTGTCCTAAGATGTCAGAGCCGCCAGTCTGTCCTGAGCTGTCATCAGCATAAAAATGAAGTTGTGCATTTTGGACATCTTTGTCTAAATCATTTATATAAATAGTGAATAAGAGAGGACCAAGTACAGAGCCTTGGGGCACACCATTCAAGACAGACAATTTAACAGACATAAGCCCATCAAATTGAGTGCACTGAGTTATATCAGACAGATAGTTAGCAAACCATGCAACTGCATGCTCCGAAAGACCTACACTCAACAATCTCTGCATTAGTATAGCATGGTATCTCAAAGCACTTAAGTAAAACTTTTAAACATGTTAACCCTCGCAAGGTTGCCAGCCCAGACGGCATCCCTAGCCGCGTCCTCAGAGCATGCGCTGACCAGCTGGCTACAGACATATTCAATCAATCCCTAACCCAGTCTGCTGTCCCCACATGCTTCAAGATGGCCACCATTGTTCCTGTTCCCAAGACAGCTAATGTAACTGAATAAAATGACTATCGCCCCGTAGCACTCATCATGAAGTGCTTTGAGAGACTAGTCAAGGATACCCTACCTGACACCCTAGACCCACTCCAATTTGCTTACCACCCCAATAGGTCCTCAGACAACCCAATTGCCATCATGCTGCACAATGCCCTATCCCATCTGGACAAGAAGTATACCTATTTAAGAATGCTGTTCATTGACTACAGCTCAGCATTTAACACCATAGTACCCTCCAAACTCGTCATTAAGCTTGAGACCCTGGGTCTCGACCCCGCCCTGTGCACATGGGTCCTGGACTTTGACGAGCCTCCCCAAGGTGATGAAGGTAGGAAACAACATCTCCACCCCACTGGTCCTCAACACTGGGGCCCCACAAGGGTGCGTTTTCAGCCCTCTCCTGTACTTCCTGTGTGGCCATGCACGCCTCCAACTCAACCATCAAGACACTACAGTGGGAGGCTTGATTATCAACAACGACGGGACAGCCTACAGGGAGGAGTTGAGGGCCCTCGGAGTGTGGTGTAAGGAAAATAACTGCTCATTCAATGCCAACAAAATGAAGGAGATGATTGTGGACTTCAGGAAACAGCGGGGGCAGCAGGGGGCAGCAGAGGTAGCACCCCCCCCATTCCACATTAATCATGTTTACATATCCTACATTACTCATCTCATATGTATATACTGTATTCTATACCAACTACTGCATCTTGCCTATGCCACATGGCCATCGCATCCATATATTTATATGTACATATTCTTATTCCATCCCTTTACATTTGTGTATATAAGGTAGTCGTTGTGAATTTGTTAGATTACTTGTTAGACATTACTGCACTGTCTGAACAAGAAGCATAAGCATTTCGCTACACTCACATTAACATCTGCTACCCATGTGTATGTGATCAATAAAATGTGATAAGATTTGATTTGACAACACTGTAAATAGACATAATATGACATTTGAAATGTCTTTATTCTTTTTTAACTTTTGTGAGTGTAATGTTTACTGTTCATTTTTTATTGTTTATTTCACTTTGTTTATTATCTATTTCACTCGCTTTGGCGATGTAGACATGTTTCACATGCAAATAAAGCCACTTAAATTGAAATTGAGAGAGAGAGAGCGAGCGAGGGAGAGAGATTATGATTGTATTGTCATGTCCCCTTCTCCAAACCGGGATGTTACTGGGGACTTTATTAATGCCGGGCAATTTGATTTAGCTCCCTGGGCCGTCTCTGTGGCTGCATTCTAAATGGAAACGTCTTCCCTACATAGTGCAGTACTTTTGGGCAGGGGTCTATGGGCCGTGGTCAAAAGTAGTGAACTATATAGGAAATAGAGTGCCTTTTGGGACGCGGCCCAAGGCCTCGAGGCAGTGTTTGAGATCAATAGGGGGTGGGCTGGAGAGGGTGGGCAGAAGGGGGTGTGTGGTCTGCCCTCATCCCAGGGGTGGCGGGTGAGGGTGGGCTGGAGAGGGTGGGCAGAAGGGGGTGTATGGTCTGCCCTCATCCCAGGGGTGGCGGGTGAGGGTGGGCAGCCTTGTGATATCAGCCACCATGACTCATGGGTAATGGGATTAGCAAAGGGAAGGAATGTTTAAACGTGAAGAAGGGAGTGAAGGAGAGAGGGAGAGAAGGAGGGGAGGCAGGGAGGGAGCAAGGGAGGGAGGGGGACATTAGTAATTTGTTTAACCAAGCTGCTGCTGATATTGATGCTCCATCATAGAAGTAATAAAAGTGACACACACAGAGAGAGGAAAAAGACTGGGGCCAAATGATCTTGAGTCCGTAATTTTAGAGCCGGTCGTCAGGCGGCACGCCGCTCAGCAGCAGACTCCTCTCTTGGTCCTCCACGGCCAACCCAGGCCTCACTTTAGATTAATTATTGAAATGGGTTACATATCACCCAGGGAAACACAGCATTAATATGTGATGGTGTCATATTAAGCTGCAGGTGGATGGAAGATTGCAACAACCGAGGAATGGAGTCTAAATGGTTGTTGTGCACCAGGCACTAGACAGTCAGCGACGGGGTTGCAAAGGGTCGGGAAATTTTCCATGGGAAGTTAAGCTGGGGAATTTAGCTTAAATTCATCAAAATAGATTGGCTTATAACAGTGCACCTTTTTTGTGGGTCTAGGTCTTGTGCATATTTTGGTTAAACTATTCCCAATTCAATGGAATTGCAACCCTCTGCATGCACAGTGCATTCTTCTATCACTTGCAGTGCACTCTTCCATCACATGTACAGCTGATTCTCAAGATCTTGCACACTAATGAGATGCAATTGAGCCCACACTATTACACTGTCTGAGCCAAGGACAACTTGCTTTCTGGTTTTGATTACAATACTGGGTGGGGTGAAATTATTTTATCTGACATAAATCATTTTTTGTTAAGTAGTAAATAGTATCTACAGCAGAGTGTGTTAAAATCATTTCTAACTTGTTAACAATTTCTGCAAGATAGTTTTTGCTACCATGTGGGTTTTAGCTTGCTTGACCCTGCTAACTAAGGAGTGTTAATTCACCTGTTTCCATACATGTTTCATTTTAAAACATTTCTCTTACAAAATAGTTATTTGATCTACCAACTCCCCAGATTAGGCTGGCAATTTTTTAAAATGTTTTATTTCACCATTTAACCAGGTGAGCTAGTTGAGAACAAGTTCTCATTTGAAACTGCGACCTGGCAAAGATGAAGCATAGCAATTCGACACATACAACAACACAGTGTTACACATGGAACAAACAAAACATACAGTCAATAATACAGTAGAAAAAAAGAAAACAAAAAGTCTATATACAGTGAGTGCAAATGAGGTATGATAAGGGAGTTAAGGCAACAAATAGGCCATGGTGGCGAAGTAATCACAATATGGCAATTAAACACTGGAATGGTAGATGTGCAGAAGATGAATGTGCAAGTAGAGATACTGGGGTGCAAAGGAGCAAGATAAATAAATAAATACAGTATGGGGATGAGGTAGATAGATTGGCTGTTTACAGACGGGCTATGTACAGGTGCAGTGATCTGTGAGCTGCTCTGACAGCTGGTGCTTAAAGCTAGTGAGGGAGATATGAGTCTCCAGCTTCAGGGATTTTTGCAGTTCGTTCCAGTCATTGGCAGCAGAGAACTGGAAGGAAAGGTGGCCAAGGCAGGAATTGGCTTTGGGGGTGACCAGTGAGATATACCTGCTGGCGTGTGTGCTACGAGTGGTTGCTGCTATGGTGACCAGTGAGCTGAGATAAGGCGGGGCTTTACCTAGCAGAGACTTGTAGATAACCTGTAGCCAGTGGGTTTGGAGATGAGTATGAAGCGAGGGCCAACCAACGAGAGCGTACAGGTCGCAGTGGTGGGTAGTCTATGGGGCTTTGGTGACAAAACGGATGGCACTGTGATAGACTGCAATTTGATGAGTAGAGTACTAAATACTAAAGTGCCTATAAGAACATTCAATAGTCAAAGGTATATGAAATACAAATGGTATAGAGAGAAATAGTCGACGCGTCATAATTCCTATAATAACTACAACCTAAAACTTCTTACCTGGGAATATTGAAGTCTCATGTTAAAAGGAACCACCAGCTTTCATATGTTCTCATGTTCTGAGCAAGGAACTTAAACGTTAGCTTTTTTACATGGCACATATTGCACTTTTACTTTCTTCTCCAACACTTTGTTTTTGCATTATTTAAACAAAATTGAACATGTTTCATTATTTACTTGAGACTAAATTGATTTTATTTATGTATTATATTAAGTTCAAATAAAAGTGTTCATTCAGTATTGTTATAATTGTCATTATTAAATTGGCTGATTAATCAGTATCAACTTTTTTCGTCCTCCAATAATCGGTATCGGCTTTGAAAAATCATAATCGGTTGACCTCTACCAGGGAGAAGACATGGAAGCCTGAGAGGAAGACAACCAAAGCTTTAGTTTCTAGACTCATTTTACAGATGTATGTTGAAAACGTTTCTGGGAGATGCGATGGATCATTGGGGATCACTCAATATTCCCTTTCTTTTGTTGTTCAGTGAAATCATCCCATGTGAAGAGTCAACTTATTTAATTAATGATCAATTCGTAACAAATTTTTATTTTTGTATTTCTATTGGAAGGATTTAATCATTTACAATTATGTCTACTTATGACAAGGTAAAAGGTTTATGTTTCTGTCTCCATACCATGTGGTAAATATATCCAATGCAAAAAACATCTACATTTAAATGGTATTAATATGAATTTGCATATGTTTCCATTAATTCCCAAATATTCCCATTAATTCCCACATATACCCGTTAATTCCCACAGAAAATGTCCACCTCTGAATATTCCCCAAAATGTACAAACCTAGTCAGCGATCTTGATTAGGGCTCAGGAGAAAACAGAGGCTGGTTTGTGGTGGTGGTAATGTCTGGTCACATTGGCAGATGACTCTTTCTCGTCTGCCTCTGCCTCTTTCTCTCTGCCTCTCTCTCCCTCTGCCTCTCTCTCACCCTCTGCCTCTCTCTCACCCTCTGCCTCTCTCTCACCCTCTGCCTCTTTCTCTGCCTCTCTCTCCCTCTGCCTCTCTCTGCCTCTCTCTGCCTCTCTCTCCCTCTCTCTCTCTCTGCCTCTCTCTCCCTCTGCCTCTCTCTCCCTCTGCCTCTCTCTCCCTCTGCCTCTCTCCCTCTGCTTCTCTCTCTCTCTCTCTCTCTGCCTCTCTCTCCCTCTGCCTCTCTCTCTCTCTGCCTCTCTCTCTCTGTCTCTGCCTCTCTCCCTCTGCCTCTCTGCCTCTCTCTCTCTGCCTCTCCCCTCTGCCTCTCTCTCCCTCTCTTTCAATATCAATTTAAGGGCTTCAGTGGCATGAGAAACATATGTTTACATTGGCAAAGCAAGTGAAATAGATAATAAACAAAAGGGAAATAAACAATATAAAAATGATTTATCTCTCAGTCTCTCTCTCTCTCCCACATAGCTCTCCTCTGGGGTTGTGTTTTGTGTTATTAAGTCAGTGAGTGGTTAATGTGGCGGCTGCTACTTTACAACCTCACGCTCCACTCCGGTCCTGCTGTGCTGCTGTGAGGCTCAACCTCAGCATTGCCACTCAGTAAGCAGCGTGTCCCAGATAGTGTACTAAGTAGGGAATAGGGTGCCAATAGGGATGCACACTATATCTATCACCCACTTGGATAATCTCTATGAGGCTTTCAGAGCTAAAAGGTGGTGTATCTCAGAGATATGTACAGTTCAGTATTTCAAGGGCTTACTAGGGGGGATAATCATATGATATGGTATGTTATGTAATGTTATGTTTACTGAGAGATAGTGGTTGTGTGTAAAGCAGATGAGTCCTGTTGGAGACTAGAGGACATGTTGAAGGGTTGGGGTCAATTCCATTTCAATTCCAGTCAATTCAGGAAGTACACGGAAGTACACATTCCAATTCCAATTCTCTTCAATGCTTTTCAATGAGGAACACTTTGAATTGGAATTGGAGTTTACTTTCTGAATTGACTGGAATTGAAATGGAATTGACCCCAACCCTGACATGTTGAAGGTCAGGTGAGTGTATAAGGTGTGTCTATTAGTTTGGTTTCTAGTGGGGAGTTATACTGTATCATGTATTTTTATAATGTAATAAAGTGATTTGGATACTGTATTTACAGTGCAGACTTTAAGACTGTACCATGAAAAGATAAACAGCACAAGACTCCTTCTTTTAACTGTAGGTGTTAATATCCCAGAGAGGAAGAGAGAATCCTATAAAGAGCATCACACAGAGCATCGCACAGAGCATCACACAGAGCATCACACATAGCAGACAGAGATAGACCACTAACTGGGTCATCCTCTACGCCAGGCAGGCGAGAATAGAGAAACACATGCACACACACGCGCACACACACACACACACACACACACACACAGTATAGATTTGCCCCAGAAACATTAAGCCAAGTTGATCAGTCTAGTCAGTGCTACAGATATACAATCAGACCAAGAGCCTGGTGATGGACACTGGAAAACCATTGTTCTTTAGAGTGACACATTCAATACAACTTATGATAGACACATAACGACACTGTTTGGTGCAGTGTTCCATAGCTGTCGAAATGCCGACTGTGGTGGAAATATGTATGTATGCATATTTGTCATTGGTCATTCCCTGGGTGAGGAGAGTAGTGAATGAGTGTTTCAACCCAGTGCTGCTCCTGGATTGAAGTCCTTCATCTGTACACAATTCCTCAGGACTGATTCCTCCTATGAATTTATACTAAGCAGAGCAGCTATGGCATTTGGTTTAGTCATTTATGCTGCTGCTGTTGATGATCCATACCTGTCCTATATTGTGTTTTTAAAGATAAACATATCCTTCAGAGAATATCCCAGGCAACAGGTCTTCAGTAGACATAACACCACATGTTGAGACGCCAAGCCATCTCAGTACTACTAACCCCTAGACTACAGAGGGCTCAAGGTACATAACTGATGTACATTTTGAATGCAATACGCCTCCACATCTTCTAACATTAATATCCACTGTCCCTAAAAAAGCCTCTCAACTGATGGAGAAAAAAACATGATAAATCCTCCTTAATAACTAGGCTGGGCCTGGAGCCGTCTGGTAGAGACTGGATATTCCCTTGAAGTGGCCCAGTGGGAGTGCTTCGTGCTGGGCTGTGTTCCGAGGGAGCCTGGGTGGGGGGCCTCTCTAAATCATTCCTCCAGTGGAGAGAGAGGGAGTGAGAGTAAGAGCGAGAGAGGGAGAGAGAGAGCGAGAAAATGGCCCTCCCTGGGGGCCCCATTAGAGTGATGACATGGTGGGGGTCTGGGGGCTGACCAGCACTATTACTCACGCCTGCATGAACACACAGGAGCCGGCAGTGGCCAAACTGCTCTCCAACCCTCATGGCTGGATGTCTCGGACTGGTAAGTGATCTCGAGGAGAGTGTGTGTGGGAGGGATGAGAAGATGAGAAGAGGGGAGGAAGGGAAAGAGGAGAGACATTGCGTCTCTCTGACTCTTTAGAACCCAGTTTACAGTATCCAGGGGCTGAGTCAGTGAAAGGAAAAGGGTAGTGAGGTGCATCTCTTTAATGGAACCCTACTGAGCATCTGCTCTCTGTGCCCTTCCTCTCCCCCTCTACCTCAGCAGGCTGAGGGGACTTACAGCCCACTGAAGTTAGAACAGTTGAACCCATCTACTGATCATCTGCTCTCTGTGCCCTTCCTCTCCCCCTCTACCTCAGGAGGCTGAGGGGACTTACAGCCCACTGAAGTTAGAAGAGTTGAACCCATCTACTGATCATCTGCTCTCTGTGCCCTTCATCTCCCCCTCTACCTCAGCAGGCTGAGGGGACTTACAGCCCACTGAAGTTAGAACAGTTGAACCCATCTACTGATCATCTGCTCTCTGTGCCCTTCCTCTTCTCCTCTACCTCAGCAGGCTGAGGGGACTTACAGCCCACTGAAGTTAGAACAGTTGAACCCATCTTAGAAACAGCTGGTTACATAGGACTGTTATCATCTTTACTGTTGATAACAAATTAGCATTCTTGAGTGAAAAATCTGATATTCCTAGCCCAGTATCATGGTGAGGTCTATTTGTCTCTAAGTTCAGACTAGAGGTCAACCAATTATGATTTTTCAATGCCGATACCAATTATTGGATGACCAAAAAAAGCTGATACCGATTAATCGGCCGATTTTTAAAATGTATTTGTAATAATGACAATTACAACAATACTGAATGAACACTTATTTTAACTTAGTGTAATACATCAATAAAATCAATTTTGCCTCCAATAAATAATGAAACATGTTCAATTTGGCTTCAATAATGCAAAAACAACGTGTTGGAGAAGAAAGTAAAAGTGCAATATGCGCAATGTAAGACAGCTAACGTTTAAGTTCCTTGCTCAGAACATGAGAACATATGAAAGATGGTGGTTCCTTTTAACATGAGTCTTCAATATTCCCAGGTAAGAAGTTTTAGGTTGTAGTTATTATAGGAATTATAGGACTATTTCTCTCTATACCATTTGTATTTCATATACCTTTGACTATTCAATGTTCTTATAGACACTTTAGTATTGCCAGTGTAACAGTATAGCTTCTGTTCCTCTCCTCGCTCCTACCTAGGCTCGAACCAGGAACACATTGACAACAGCCACCCTCGAAGCAGGGTTACCCATGCAGAGCAAGGGGAACAACTACTCCAAGTCTCAGAGCGAGTGACGTTTGAAACGCTATTAGCGCGCACCCTGCTAACCCTAAGTCATAAACAGCGCATTGCGAAGAGCTGCTGGCAAACGCACAAAAGAGCTGTTTGAATGAATGCTTACAATCCTGCTGGTGCCTACCATCGCTCAGTCAGACTGCTCTATCAAATCATAGACTTAGTTATAACATAATAACACACAGAAATATGAGCCTTTGGTCATTAAAATGGTCGAATCCGGAAACTATCATTTCGAAAACAAAACGTTTATTCTTTCAGTAAAATACGGAACCGTTCCGTATTTTATCGTAACACATTAACAAATGAATTACGGCCTTTGTTAGGAATAAATGGACTTCACACAGTTCGCAATGAGCCAGGCGGCTCAAACTGCTGCATATACCCTGACTACTTGCACGGAACGCAAGAGAAGTGACAATTTCCCTAGTTATAAGAAATTCATGTTAGCAGGCAATATTAACTAAATATGCAGGTTTAAAAATATACACTTGTGTATTGATTTTAAAGAAAGGCATTGATGTTTATGGTTAGGTACATTGGTGCAACGTCAGTGCCCTGCGCTTGTTAAATCATCACCCATTTGTCAAAGTAGGCTGTGATTCAATGAGAAATTAACAGGCACCGCATCGATTATGTGCAACGCAGGACACGCTAGATAAACTAGTAATATCATCAACCATGTGTAGTTAACTAGTGATTATGTTAAGATTGATTGTTTTTTATAAGATAAGTTTAATGCTAGCTAGGAACTTACCTTGGCTTCTTGCTGCCCTCGCGTAACAGGAAGTCAGCCTGCCAAGCAGGCTCCTCGTGGAGTGCAATGTAAGGCAGGTGGTTAGAGCGTTGGACTAGTAACTGGAAGGTTGCAAAAACGAATCCCCGAGCAAAAAAAATGTAAAAAATCTGTTGTTCTGCCCCTGAACAAGGCAGTTAACCCACCGTTCCTAGGCCGTCATTGAAAATAAGAATGTGTTCTTTAACTGACTTGCCTAGTTAAAAAAAGCCTGGCATTGTACCAAAGGAAGAATACAAGTAGGATTTCTGTTGATAGTGTAACAATTTTTCATTATACTTGGGGGAAAAAATTGCTGCACAGATCCTGCAGTAGGGTTCAATTTTATCTCATCACATTAATGGAAATTGCTTTAAATATGTTTTTTAAATGTTTTAAATCAGGTAATCAAAAGACACACCTCTCCTGAACTTCTCTGCTATAATGAAAAATAATATGCACAGACAGACACGGACTCACATGCGTGCCCGCAAATGCACGCACGCACACACGCGCACACACACACACACACACACACACACACACACACACACACACACACACACACACACACACACACACACACACACACACACACACACACACACACACACACACACACACACACACACACACACACACACACACCTGAAGTTCTCTTGGCTAGGGAAAGGTCTCTCCAGTGAATGAGTCCCATCACCTGGCCTGCATGAAGGTAGACAGCACAGTGACAGAACAACTCACTGTCAAGCTACCACAAGTGATGTCCTCATGGGACAGTGGAGAGACTACTATGTGTGTATGTGTCTGCGCTTGTGTGTGTTTGTGTGTGTGTATGGGTGTGTATGTGTGTGTGTGTGTGTGTGTGTGTGTGTGTGTGTGTGTGTGTGTGTGTGTGTGTGTGTGTGTGTGTGTGTGTGTGTGTGTGTGTGTGTGTGTGTGTGTGTGTTTTTGTGTGTATGGGCATGTGTGTGTGTATGTGTGTGCATGTTTGTGTGTGTGTTACTGAGGTAACTATGTGGAAATCTCACGAAGACCAGCCAGGCAAAAAGAAAGACACCCAGCCATATAAAATAGTGAGCACCAGTCTGTTAGTCATTTCAATACACAGTGACCCTGAAAAGCAACACAAGAAACTAACTGACTGGGCATTCTAAGAAAGAACGGGGAGAACTAACTGACTGGGCATTCTAAGAGAGAACAAGAATAACTATCTGACTGGGCATTCTAAAAAAGAACAAGAAGAACTGACTGGGCATTCTAAGAAAGAACAAGAAGAACTATCTGACTGGGAATTCTAAAAAAGAACAAGAAGAACTGAATGGGCATTCTAAGAAAGAACAAGAAGAACTATCTGACTGGGCATTCTAAGAGAGAACAAGAAGAACTATCTGACTGGGCATTCTAAAAAAGAACAAGAATAACTATCTGAATGGGCATTCTAAAAAAGAACAAGAAGAACTGACTGGGCATTCTAAGAAAGAACAAGAATAAGTAACTGACTGGGCATTCTGAGAAAGAACAAGAAGAACTATCTGACTGGGCATTCTAAGAGAGAACAAGAAGAACTATCTGACTGGGCATTCTAAAAAAGAACAAGAAGAACTGACTGGGCATTCTAAGAAAGAACGGGGAGAACTAACTGACTGGGCATTCTAAGAGAGAACAAGAAGAAATATCTGACAGGGCATTCTAAAAAAGAACAAGAATAACTGACTGGGCATTCTAAGAAAGAACAAGAATAACTATCTGACTGGGCATTCTAAGAGAGAACAAGAAGAACTAACTGACTGGGCATTCTAAAAAAGAACAAGAAGAACTGACTGGGCATTCTAAGAAAGAACAAGAAGGACTATCTGACTGGGCATTCTAAGAAAGAACAAGAAGAACTATCTGACTGGGCATTCTAAGAGAGAACAAGAATAACTATCTGACTGGGCATTCTAAGAAGGAATGAGAAGAACTAACTGGGCATTCTAAGAAAGAAAAAGAATAACTAACTGACTGGGCATTCTAAGAAAGAACAAGAATAACTAACTGACTGGGCATTCTAAGAAAGAACAAGAATAACTAACTGACTGGGCATTCTAAGAAAGAAGAAGAATAACTAACTGGCTGGGCATTCTAAGAAAGAACAAGAATAACTAACTGACTGGGCATTCTAAGAAAGAACAAGAATAACTAACTGACTGGGCATTCTAAGAAAGAACAATAATAACTAACTGACTGGGCATTCTAAGAAAGAACAAGAATAACTAACTGACTGGGCATTCTAAGAAAGAACAAGAATAACTAACTGACTGGGCATTCTAAGAAAGAACAAGAATAACTAACTGACTGGGCATTCTAAGAAAGAACAAGAATAACTAACTGACTGGGCATTCTAAGAAAGAACAAGAATAACTAACTGACTGGGCATTCTAAGACAGGACAAGAATAACTAACTGACTGGGCATTCTAAGAAAGAACAAGAATAACTAACTGACTGGGCATTCTAAGAAAGAACAAGAATAACTAACTGACTGGGCATTCTAAGAAAGAACAAGAATAACTAACTGACTGGGCATTCTAAGAAAGAACAAGAATAACTAACTGACTGGGCATTCTAAGAAAGAACAAGAATAACTAACTGACTGGGCATTCTAAGACAGAACAAGAATAACTAACTGACTGGGCATTCTAAGAAAGAACAAGAATAACTAACTGACTGGGCATTCTAAGAAAGAACGGGGAGAACTAACTGACTGGGCATTCTAAGAAAGAACGAGAAGAACTATCTGACTGGGAATTCTAAGAGAGAACGAGAAGAACTATCTGACTGGGCATTCTAAGAAGAATGAGAAAAACTAACTGGGCATTCTAAGAAAGAACAAGAATAATTAACTGACTGGGCATTCTAAGAAAGAACAGGGAGAACTAACTGACTGGGCATTCTAAGAAAGAACAAGAATAACTAACTGACTGGGCATTCTAAGAAAGAACGGGGAGAACTAACTGACTTGGCATTCTAAGAAAGAACGGGGAGAACTAACTGACTGGGCATTCTAAGAAAGAACGGGGAGAACTAACTGACTGGGCATTCTAAGAAAGAACGGGGAGAACTAACTGACTGGGCATTCTAAGACAGAACGGGGAGAACTAACTGACTGGGCATTCTAAGACAGAACAAGAATAACTAACTGACTGGGCATTCTAAGAAAGAACAAGAATAACTAACTGACTGGGCATTCTAAGAAAGAACGAGAAGAACTATCTGACTGGGCATTCTAAGAAAGAACAAGAATAACTATCTGACTGGGCATTCTAAGAAGGAATGAGAAAAACTAACTGGGCATTCTAAGAAAAAACAAGAATAAATAACTGACTTGGTCATTCTAAGAAAGAACGGGGAGAACTAACTGACTGGGCATTCTAAGAAAGAACAAGAATAACTAACTGACTGGGCATTCTAAGAAAGAACGGGGAGAACTGACTGATTGGGCATTCTAAGAAAGAACAAGAATAACTAACTGACTGGGCATTCTAAGAAAGAACGGGGAGAACAACTGACTGGGCATTCTAAGAAAGAACGAGAAGAACTATCTGACTGGGCATTCTAAGAAAGAACAAGAAGAACTATCTGACTGGGCATTCTAAGAGAGAACAAGAATAACTAACTGACTGGGCATTCTAAGAAAGAACGGGGAGAACTAACTGACTGGGCATTCTAAGAAAGAACAAGAATAACTAACTGACTGGGCATTCTAAGAAAGAACAAGAAGAACTATCTGACTGGGCATTCTAAGAGAGAACAAGAATAACTATCTGACTGGGCATTCAAAGAAGGAATGAGAAGAACTAACTGGGCATTCTAAGAAATAAAAATAATAACTAACTGACTGGGCATTCTAAGAAAGAACAAGAATAACTAACTGACTGGGCATTCTAAGAAAGAACAAGAATAACTAACTGACTGGGCATTCTAAGAGAGAACAAGAATAACTATCTGACTGGGCATTCTAAGAAGGAATGAGAAGAACTAACTGGGCATTCTAAGAAAGAAAAAGAATAACTAACTGACTGGGCATTCTAAGAAAGAACAAGAATAACTAACTGACTGGGCATTCTAAGAAAGAAGAAGAATAACTAACTGGCTGGGCATTCTAAGAAAGAACAAGAATAACTAACTGACTGGGCATTCTAAGAAAGAACAAGAATAACTAACTGACTGGGCATTCTAAGAAAGAACAAGAATAACTAACTGACTGGGCATTCTAAGAAAGAACAAGAATAACTAACTGACTGGGCATTCTAAGAAAGAACAAGAATAACTAACTGACTGGGCATTCTAAGACAGGACAAGAATAACTAACTGACTGGGCATTCTAAGAAAGAACAAGAATAACTAACTGACTGGGCATTCTAAGAAAGAACAAGAATAACTAACTGACTGGGCATTCTAAGAAAGAACAAGAATAACTAACTGACTGGGCATTCTAAGAAAGAACAAGAATAACTAACTGACTGGGCATTCTAAGAAAGAACAAGAATAACTAACTGACTGGGCATTCTAAGACAGAACAATAATAACTAACTGACTGGGCATTCTAAGAAAGAACAAGAATAACTAACTGACTGGGCATTCTAAGACAGAACAATAATAACTAACTGACTGGGCATTCTAAGAAAGAACAAGAATAACTAACTGACTGGGCATTCTAAGAAAGAACGGGGAGAACTAACTGACTGGGCATTCTAAGAAAGAACGAGAAGAACTATCTGACTGGGAATTCTAAGAAAGAACAAGAAGAACTGACTGGGCATTTTAAGAAAGAACAAGAAGAACTATCTGACTGGGCATTCTAAGAAAGAACAAGAATAACTAACTGACTGGGCATTCTAAGAGAGAACGAGAAGAACTATCTGACTGGGCATTCTAAGAAGAATGAGAAAAACTAACTGGGCATTCTAAGAAAGAACAAGAATAATTAACTGACTGGGCATTCTAAGAAAGAACAAGAATAACTAACTGACTGGGCATTCTAAGAAAGAACAAGAATAACTAACTGACTGGGCATTCTAAGAAAGAACGGGGAGAACTAACTGACTTGGCATTCTAAGAAAGAACGGGGAGAACTAACTGACTGGGCATTCTAAGAAAGAACGGGGAGAACTAACTGACTGGGCATTCTAAGAAAGAACGGGGAGAACTAACTGACTGGGCATTCTAAGACAGAACGGGGAGAACTAACTGACTGGGCATTCTAAGACAGAACAAGAATAACTAACTGACTGGGCATTCTAAGAAAGAACAAGAATAACTAACTGACTGGGCATTCTAAGAAAGAACGAGAAGAACTATCTGACTGGGCATTCTAAGAAAGAACAAGAATAACTATCTGACTGGGCATTCTAAGAAGGAATGAGAAAAACTAACTGGGCATTCTAAGAAAAAACAAGAATAACTAACTGACTGGGCATTCTAAGAAAGAACAAGAATAACTAACTGACTGGGCATTCTAAAAAAGAACAAGAATAAATAACTGACTTGGTCATTCTAAGAAAGAACGGGGAGAACTAACTGACTGGGCATTCTAAGAAAGAACAAGAATAACTAACTGACTGGGCATTCTAAGAAAGAACGGGGAGAACTGACTGATTGGGCATTCTAAGAAAGAACAAGAATAACTAACTGACTGGGCATTCTAAGAAAGAACGGGGAGAACAACTGACTGGGCATTCTAAGAAAGAACGAGAAGAACTATCTGACTGGGCATTCTAAGAAAGAACAAGAAGAACTATCTGACTGGGCATTCTAAGAGAGAACAAGAATAACTAACTGACTGGGCATTCTAAGAAAGAACGGGGAGAACTAACTGACTGGGCATTCTAAGAAAGAACAAGAATAACTAACTGACTGGGCATTCTAAGAAAGAACAAGAAGAACTATCTGACTGGGCATTCTAAGAGAGAACAAGAATAACTATCTGACTGGGCATTCAAAGAAGGAATGAGAAGAACTAACTGGGCATTCTAAGAAATAAAAATAATAACTAACTGACTGGGCATTCTAAGAAAGAACAAGAATAACTAACTGACTGGGCATTCTAAGAAAGAACAAGAATAACTAACTGACTGGGCATTCTAAGAAAGAACAAGAATAACTAACTGACTGGGCATTCTAAGAAAGAACAAGAATAACTAACTGACTGGGCATTCTAAGAAAGAACAAGAATAACTAACTGACTGGGCATTCTAAGAAAGAACGGGGAGAACTAACTGACTGCGCATTCTAAGAAAGAACGGGGAGAACTAACTGACTGGGCATTCTAAGAAAGAACGAGAAGAACTATCTGACTGGGAATTCTAAGAAAGAACAAGAAGAACTGACTGGGCATTTTAAGAAAGAACAAGAAGAACTATCTGACTGGGCATTCTAAGAAAGAACAAGAATAACTAACTGACTGGGCATTCTAAGACAGGACAAGAATAACTAACTGACTGGGCATTCTAAGAAAGAACAAGAATAACTAACTGACTGGGCATTCTAAGAAAGAACAAGAATAACTAACTGACTGGGCATTCTAAGAAAGAACAAGAATAACTAACTGACTGGGCATTCTAAGAAAGAACAAGAATAACTAACTGACTGGGCATTCTAAGAAAGAACAAGAATAACTAACTGACTGGGCATTCTAAGACAGGACAAGAATAACTAACTGACTGGGCATTCTAAGAAAGAACAAGAATAACTAACTGACTGGGCATTCTAAGAAAGAACGGGGAGAACTAACTGACTGGGCATTCTAAGAAAGAACGAGAAGAACTATCTGACTGGGAATTCTAAGAAAGAACAAGAAGAACTGACTGGGCATTTTAAGAAAGAACAAGAAGAACTATCTGACTGGGCATTCTAAGAAAGAACAAGAATAACTAACTGACTGGGCATTCTAAGAGAGAACGAGAAGAACTATCTGACTGGGCATTCTAAGAAGAATGAGAAAAACTAACTGGGCATTCTAAGAAAGAACAAGAATAATTAACTGACTGGGCATTCTAAGAAAGAACAGGGAGAACTAACTGACTGGGCATTCTAAGAAAGAACAAGAATAACTAACTGACTGGGCATTCTAAGAAAGAACAAGAATAACTAACTGACTGGGCATTCTAAGAAAGAACGGGGAGAACTAACTGACTTGGCATTCTAAGAAAGAACGGGGAGAACTAACTGACTGGGCATTCTAAGAAAGAACGGGGAGAACTAACTGACTGGGCATTCTAAGAAAGAACGGGGAGAACTAACTGACTGGGCATTCTAAGACAGAACGGGGAGAACTAACTGACTGGGCATTCTAAGACAGAACAAGAATAACTAACTGACTGGGCATTCTAAGAAAGAACAAGAATAACTAACTGACTGGGCATTCTAAGAAAGAACGAGAAGAACTATCTGACTGGGCATTCTAAGAAAGAACAAGAATAACTATCTGACTGGGCATTCTAAGAAGGAATGAGAAAAACTAACTGGGCATTCTAAGAAAAAACAAGAATAACTAACTGACTAGGCATTCTAAGAAAGAACAAGAATAACTAACTGACTGGGCATTCTAAAAAAGAACAAGAATAAATAACTGACTTGGCCATTCTAAGAAAGAACGGGGAGAACTAACTGACTGGGCATTCTAAGAAAGAACAAGAATAACTAACTGACTGGGCATTCTAAGAAAGAACGGGGAGAACTGACTGACTGGGCATTCTAAGAAAGAACAAGAATAACTAACTGACTGGGCATTCTAAGAAAGAACGGGGAGAACAACTGACTGGGCATTCTAAGAAAGAACGAGAAGAACTATCTGACTGGGCATTCTAAGAAAGAACAAGAAGAACTATCTGACTGGGCATTCTAAGAGAGAACAAGAATAACTAACTGACTGGGCATTCTAAGAAAGAACGGGGAGAACTAACTGACTGGGCATTCTAAGAAAGAACAAGAATAACTAACTGACTGGGCATTCTAAGAAAGAACAAGAAGAACTATCTGACTGGGCATTCTAAGAGAGAACAAGAATAACTATCTGACTGGGCATTCAAAGAAGGAATGAGAAGAACTAACTGGGCATTCTAAGAAAGAAAAATAATAACTAACTGACTGGGCATTCTAAGAAAGAACAAGAATAACTAACTGACTGGGCATTCTAAGAAAGAACAAGAATAACTAACTGACTGGGCATTCTAAGAAAGAACAAGAATAACTAACTGACTGGGCATTCTAAGAAAGAACAAGAATAACTAACTGACTGGGCATTCTAAGAAAGAACAAGAATAACTAACTGACTGGGCATTCTAAGAAAGAACGGGGAGAACTAACTGACTGGGCATTCTAAGAAAGAACGAGAAGAACTATCTGACTGGGAATTCTAAGAAAGAACAAGAATAACTAACTGACTGGGCATTCTAAGAGAGAATGAGAAGAACTATCTGACTGGGCATTCTAAGAAGAATGAGAAAAACTAACTGGGCATTCTAAGAAAGAACAAGAATAATTAACTGACTGGGCATTCTAAGAAAGAACAAGAATAACTAACTGACTGGGCATTCTAAGAAAGAACAAGAATAACTAACTGACTGGGCATTCTAAGAAAGAACGGGGAGAACTAACTGACTGGGCATTCTAAGAAAGAACGGGGAGAACTAACTGACTGGGCATTCTAAGAAAGAACGGGGAGAACTAACTGACTGGGCATTCTAAGAAAGAACGGGGAGAACTAACTGACTGGGCATTCTAAGACAGAACGGGGAGAACTAACTGACTGGGCATTCTAAGACAGAACAAGAATAACTAACTGACTGGGCATTCTAAGAAAGAACAAGAATAACTAACTAACTGGGCATTCTAAGAAAGAACAAGAATAACTAACTGACTGGGCATTCTAAGAAAGAACAAGAATAACTAACTGACTGGGCATTCTAAAAAAGAACAAGAATAACTAACTGACTGGGCATTCTAAGAAAGAACGGGGAGAACTAACTGACTGGGCATTCTAAGAAAGAACAAGAATAACTAACTGACTGGGCATTCTAAGAAAGAACGGGGAGAACTAACTGACTGGGCATTCTAAGAAAGAACAAGAATAACTAACTGACTGGGCATTCTAAGAAAGAACAATAATAACTAACTGACTGGGCATTCTAAGAAAGAACGGGGAGAACTAACTGACTGGGCATTCTAAGAAAGAACGGGGAGAACTAACTGACTGGGCATTCTAAGAAAGAACGGGAAGAACTAACTGACTGGGCATTCTAAGAAAGAACAAGAAGAACTGACTGGGCATTCTAAGAAAGAACGGGGAGAACTAACTGACTGGGCATTCTAAGAAAGAACAAGAAGAACTGACTGGGCATTCTAAGAAAGAACAAGAATAACTAACTGACTGGGCATTCTAAGAAAGAACAAGAATAACTAACTGACTGGGCATTCTAAGAAAGAACGAGAAGAACTAACTGGGCATTCTAAGAAAGAACGAGAAGGCCAGCCTGATCATTAGAAATAGGTGGCGATGTCAGACTTTTGAAAAGATCCTGAGAACGTTGATATATGCCGTCCTTAGCGCTCACAAAGAAAATACAAACAATTTCCCAGCACAGAGGGACAACTGGTGATGCTCGGAGCTGGAGCTCGCTGTTTAGACCACTGATCCACCGCAGTTCACAATTCTCTAGCAAGCTGTGACAATACTGATGATAGCCTTCCCCAGACCATAGCCCTAACCTTAACCACTCAGAATGAATATCTAACTTAACCTTTTGAGTTCTGTCTTAACCCCGTGACCAAGCGGAATTAACCCTGTAACCATGTGGAATTAACCCTATAACCACCAATTAATGCAAACATAGACGGTACTGTAACAGAGAGAGAGACATGAGGGTATATCTGTCAGAGGAAAACCTGGTCCATCATATTTCCCTTTCACTCACTGACCTGCATCAAAGGCAGAGTCAGCTACTTTATACTGGGGTTTAATCCTTTTGGCTGTGACATCGTTGGTGATCAGACAGTGCTGACATCGCTCTCATCAGACACAAGAGCAGCATATGGTTTCATCATCAGAAGTCACTTTGAAAGGACACTGAATGTCAAAGTTCAGAGTCAAAGGGCAAATAAAGAGGCATTGTATCACAATACTAGACCTCCAATGGTGGACATTGTCAGGATCAATATATTGAGATTCAAGTTGGGTAGATTCAAGCTTTGTTCAAATAGGATTCATGTCAACATACTTTTGCTGATTTTATTGACTACTCAGGAGTGATGTTGTTGTGTAAAAACCAATAATTCTATACACCAGGCAATATCATCATTATCATCATCATCTCCATAATAGCTGATGACAAGTCAACACTCAACAGTGACATAACTACCAGCCTCACGTCTGAGCCTGGCAGATCTGACTGGTGCTATTTAAGGAAGAAAGGTCATTCTAAATGGAATCCACTCGCAGGCATTAAACTGCGTTGACGATCTGGAGCAAAGTCCCTAATCATAAGAGACACATTGAAAATGGGAATGTGTGATGTCATGTCGTCTACCAAGCTCCACTTACCTATCATTTAAAGTTTCTAACAGGTCAACATAGTATTTATGCTGCCTTTGAGATAGAGTTTTCTGAATCAAGCTGTGCTAACTGAAGGATCTCCACGGCCAACAATGGGATTTTTCTTTTGCATCATGGGGCAACATGGAAATTTAAATTACTGGCAAGCTACAAACAGCATAGCTTTGACCATCATATCTGACATTCAAACAACAGTTTAGCCATATTGAATTTAGCCATACTGAATTTAGCCATATTGAATTTAGCCATATTGAAAATGCTTGTACGTGGCTGTCTTGAGGTAGCTAGATTATCTTGTCTCCCTTGTCTTCCCTGTCTATTTCAATGTGGTTAAACATTTATGGAAAACTAACAGGGTAAATTATACCTGTGCCATCTGGCATCTTTCAGAGTGGAAGTAGTCTCTTGTGACAGATTGAACAGCGCCCACAAGAGATTTGACCATGGGTGCCAGAATAGTGTGTGAGACGACATACTCTGTGTGTGTATTCTCTAGTCAAACTCACAGATGTCCCTGAGACAGACAGACAGACAGACAGCCAGACAGACAGACAGACAGACAGACAGACAGACAGACTACATTAAATACTACCTGAACGAGAGAACATTACCCACTGGGCATAGATGTAAATTCAATGTCTAGTTTTGATTTACATTTCGTTCAGTTGTCAACTGAAAAGTGTTTATGTATGCAAAATTGCAAAAACAAGAGGCAGATTTGAAAGGGGATTTCTTCTGTAAAGGTCTGACACACATGAAGGGGTTAGCCAACCTTAATCCAAGTCAGAGAAAAAGCATAAAATCTAAGTGTAGATGAATGATTACTCTGGGTACTACCAACCTTTCCTTTACATGAATCAATGATGAATGGGTGGTTGGTGAATGGTTGACGAAGTCAAGCTGAGTTCATCCAGTGACCATATGACATGGCAAAACCCACCAGTCTTTTATTAATGAGTCAGACACAGCAAAGCCTGGGCAGTAGGTACAGCCACAACACACACAAAAACACACAGCCACAGGATGCTATCTCCTACTGTATGTTTTATTCAAAGCAACAACGTGGACGCTTGGCTGATCCAAAGGAAAAGAGACTCAGTAATGGGGGTAGCACTACATCAGATATGAGCAATGAAAAGACCACTAAGAAAAAGTAGAAAATTGTAAACAAGCTCTTGTGAAACAACTTTGTTAAATCACTTTTAACCAAATAAACAGAGGATTTTGTGGATTAAATTCAGTAACTCTCTCTCTCTTCAGCATATATCTCTCTCTCTTTTCAGCATATCTCTCTCTCTCTCTCTCTTCAGCATCTCTCCCTCTCTCCCTCTCTCTCTCCATAATGTTTAAGGCATTATTGTTTTGACAAACAGCAAAGCCAACCAATCCCAAGGTAGAATTACCTGCCCTGATAAACAATTCAAATAGATACAGCCAAACTACTGGTAACACTGTTTACCATTGCAAGCCTCTGGAGTCTCCTAAACATTCCTAGAGGTAAACCTTTTGCTGCCACCTCTAGTGAGCTGAAAACTAAATGTAATTTAGACCATTAATTGACATTTATAGCTTCCCAAAATGAATATCTAACGGAAAGACATAACATGATCAACAGCACATGGATCAGCTTTAAATTCCCTATATGACAAATTGGTGATGTATTTGGAGCCTTGAAATAAAGTCCCATCTCCATTTCCAATGTTGTTTTCATAGATTATAACCAAGGGTGGTTTGGACTGAGATGGTAACTCTAAGGGACAGTGGAGCCATGTCATAATGTAAGATGATTTGTCATCTGTTTCACACTATCAAGGTTCCCTCCACTCAAAAGTCTACTCCCTTTAACATCTAAAGCCCAAGGTTTGCCAAAGAATTGAAATGATGGCCTACTGAAAGTCACCATTACATGAGTCTCAAATAGGTCCATAAACGTAGATGTTCTATCTCTAAAGAAACATTTATTAAATGAAACCTTAACTTATTGTGACACAATGAGAGACTATAACGTGTCGGTAGTCAGATGAAGGGAAGTATTAGGCTGTCCTCGTTTTTTCCCGTTTTGTTCAAGTCAAGGAGAAAACTTTTGAGTGATGTGGAATCCCGTTGGAGCTTCAGCATTAAATATCATGAACACTTTCCATGCCGTGCTTTGGTCTCACTCATTCAACGACGGACGTGACAGAAGATCCCACCACCAAGTGACCATGCAGCGTGCCCAGGAGTGGAGGACATCCTGGACCTGGGAGGAGGAAATGGCAGTTGACAAGACCCTGCCATGGAAGCAGGCGGAGGCAGCGAGAGGGGAACGGCGACGAGACCGGGAATCAAGGACACGATTCAAGCACGAGAGGCAGCCCCCCCAAAAATTGGGGGGCACACGGAGTGGGCGGCAGAGCCGAGATGTGAACCAGAGCCCGTAGAGAGGGTGGAGGGAGAGGGCAATGGGCGCCCGGCTTCTGCTGATGCAAGATTCCGGAGAGAGGTGCTGGCGTTGAGAGCGCTGCAGAGCGGGCATGTTAAGGAGCATGGCACCAGCCTGGTGTCATGTGCACCGGTTTCACGCATCTGGCCTCCGGTGCGTCTCCCCAGTCCGGTGCGTCCTGTGTCTCCTCTGCACACTTGCCCTGGGGTGTGTGTCACCGTTCAGGTACCATGTTATGCAGTTCTACGCACCGTGTCTCCAGTGCGCCTTCACAGCCCAGTGCGTCCTGTGCCAGCGCCTCGCACTTGCCGGGCTAAAGTGAGCATCCAGCTCACTGACACTGAAGAGCTTCTCTCTCTCCTCTCCTCTGTAAAAAGTGCAGACAGCCCATAATGAAGCCCTGACAGAGCAGTCAGCAGGCCAAACGTGTTACTGATCACCGGGTATGGAGGAGGGGTAGAGTGTGGAGGGAGAGGGCAATGGGCGCCCGGCTTCTGCTGTGCTAAGCACCAGACAAGGAAGCAGAAGGACAGGCTGAGGGTTGAGGTATGGGCTGGGCTGCCACCACCTTAGACTCAGTATCACACACCATACAGAAAAACACACCAAGCTTTTTGCTTGGCATTATGGCATCAAAAATAACATTTTTGTTCTTATAAAGTTTCTAAACTTTCTAACCAGACACATCAATTAGTTTCATTTCCCCTTAGAAATAACTGGTGAAAACTTTCCACTGGACTGGTGCAAGTGCTTGATAAATCTGTCCCTGTACTGTGCTGTGTGTCTGGGGAGTCGGGACAACAAGGTGAAAGTCAAAGCACTACTGTCACAATATCCCGGGACGTTGCCAAGAGTCCTCAGAGTGGAGGGGGAAACTGAGCTATAACAGGAGTAAAACAATTTCCCTCTTGTACCGATCTGTTGATACTAGAGCTGAACATGAAACTGAAGTGGTATGTGGGGAAGGAGCCTCCTTCCTGATGTCTGGACCTCTGGGAAGACAACAACAGCTGGAGAGGATTGAGGTATTCTACACTGTACAGTATCTCAAACATAGAGTTGCCCTCTCTTCCAGCTGTTGTTTCCCTCCCAAAGGTACAGATAGCAGGAAGGAGATGTCCCACCCACTTCTGCTCCATGTTCAGCTCATGTTTATGTTCTCCTTAGATTTCTCCTTATGATAACCAATATACAGTACCTCTATGTGAAAATGGGTGTAAAACGGCATTGGGTGTAAAACGGCACAGCGGGTGTAAAATGGGTGTAAAACGGCACAGCGGTAGAATGCACGTGTCATCATAATAACATAACTGACAGACGTTGAGGAAACGGAGCAGTGACGTCGTGGTAAATGACCTCATAGTGACCCCAGGTGCCTGCCTACAAACTTTCAGCTCATTTTGCATGGATGATTAGTTAAGACTCAACCAAACAACAGATATCATCATACATTTTGGCATTTGATTTTGAGAGGTGTCTTTGAGTTTGTATCTAGAGTAGTTATGGGTATACTATACAATATAAACATATTTAAGAGGGGAACATTCCACCCAGTGATAGAAAGAACCTACCAGGTACCACCCCAAAGCCGTAAACACGGGCACCCTCATAGATATCATCCTAACCAACTTGCCCTCTAAATACACTTCTGCTGTTTTTTTTTTGTTTTTTTTCTACCCCTTTTTCTCCCCAATTTCGTGGTATCCAATTAGTAGCTACTATCTTGTCTCATCGCTACACATCCCGTACGGGCTCGGGAGAGATGAAGGTTGAAAGTCACGCGTCCTCCGATACACAACCCAACCAAGCCGCACTGCTTCTTAACACAGCGCGCATCCAACCCGGAAGCCCGGAAGCCAACCGCACTCCAATGTGTTGGAGAAAACATTGTGTACCTGGCAACCTTGGTTAGCGTGCACTGCGCCCGGCCCGCACAGGAGTCGCTGGTGCGCGATGAGACAAGGATATCCCTACCGGCAAAACCCACCCTAACCTGGATGACGCTAGGCCAATTGTGCATCGCCCCCGGAACTCCCGGTCGCGGCCGGTTACGACAGAGCCTGGACGCGAACCCAGAGTCTCTGGAGGCACAGCTGGCGCTGCAGTACAGCGCCCTTAACTACTGCGCCACCCGGGAGGCCCACCTCTGCTGTTTTCAACCAAGATCTCAGCGGTCAAACGACCTCCACTCGTCACTGTCAAAATCTCCCTGAAACACTTCAGCGAGCAGGCCTTTCTAATCGACCTGGCCGCGGTATCCTGGAAGGACATTGACCTCATCCCGTCAGTAGAGGATGCCTGGTTATTTTTTTTAAATGCCTTCCTCACCATCTTAAATAAGCATGCCCCTTTCAAGAAATTTAGAACCAGGAACAGATATAGCCCCTGGTTCTCTCCAGACCTGACTGCCCTTAACCAACACAAAAACATCCTATGGCGTTCTGCATTAGCATCGAACAGCCCCCGTGATATGCAACTTTTCAGGGAAGCTAGAAACCAATACACACAGGCAGTTAGAAAAGCCAAGGCTATCTTTCTCAAGCAGAAATGTGCTTCCTGCAACACTAACTCAAAAAAGTTCTGGGACACTGTAAAGTCCATGGAGAATAAGAACACCTCCCAGCTGCCCACTGCACCGAGGATAGGAAACACTGTCACCACCGATAAATCCACTATAATTGAGAATTTCAATAAGCATTTTTCGACGGCTGGCCATGCTTTCCACCTGGCTACCCCTACCCCGGTCAACAGCACTGCACCCCCCACAGCAACTCGCCCAAGCCTTCCCCATTTCTCCTTCTCCCAAATCCAGTCAGCTGATGTTCTGAGAAAGCTGCAAAATCTGGACCCCTATAAATCAGCAGGGCTAGCCAATCTGGACCCTCTCTTTCTAAAATTATCTGCCGAAATTGTTGCAACCCCTATTACTAGCCTGTTCAACCTCTCTTTCGTGTCGTCTGAGATTAACAAAGATTGGAAAGCAGCTGCGGTCATCCCCCTCTTCAAAGGGGGGGGACACTCTTGACCCAAACTGCTACAGACCTATATCTATCCTACCCTGCCTTTCTAAGGTCTTCGAAAGCCAAGTTAACAAACAGATTACCGACCATTTCGAATCCCACCATTCCTTCTCCGCTATGCAATCTGGTTTCAGAGCTGGTCATGGGTGCAGCTCAGCCACGCTCAAGTTCCTAAACGATATCTTAACCGCCATCGATAAGAAACATTACTGTGCAGCCGTATTCATTGACCTGGCCAAGGCTTTCGACTCTGTCAATCACCACATCCTCATCGGCAGACTCGATAGCCTTGGTTTCTCAAATGATTGCCTCGCCTGGTTCACCAACTATTTCTCTGATAGAGTTCAGTGTGTCAAATCGGAGGGCCTGTTGTCCGGCCTCTGGCAGTTTCTATGGGGGTGCCACAAGGTTCAATTCTTGGACCGACTCTCTTCTCTGTATACATCAATGATGTCACTCTTGCTGCTGGTGAGTCTCTGATCCACCTCTACGCAGATGACACCATTCTGTATACTTCTGGCCCTTCTTTGGACTCTGTGTTAACAACCCTCCAGACGAGCTTCAATGCAACACAACTCTCCTTCTGTGGCCTCCAATTGCTCTTAAATACAAGTAAAACTAAATGCATGCTCTTCAACCGATCGCTGCCTGCACCTGCCTGCCCGTCCAACATCACGACTTTGGACGGTTCTGACTTAGAATGTGTGGACAACTACAAATACCTAGGTGTCTGGTTAGACTGTAAACTCTCCTTCCAGACATCTCCAATCCAAAGTTAAATCTAGAATTGGCTTCCTATTTTGCAACAAAGCCTCCTTCACTCATGCTGCCAAACATACCCTTGTAAAACTGACCATCCTACTAATCCTCGACTTCGGAGACGTAATTTACAAAATAGCCTCCAATACCCTACTCAATAAATTTGATGCAGTCTATCACAGTGCCATCCGTTTTGTCACCAAAGCCCCATATACTACCCACCACTGCGACCTGTACGCTCTCGTTGGCTGGCCCTCGCTTCATACTCGTCGCCAAATCCACTGGCTCCAAGTTATCTACAAACCCTGCTAGGTAAAGTCCCCCCTTATCTCACCTCGCTGGTAACCATAGCAGCACCCACCTGTAGCACGCGCTCCAGCAGGTATGTCTTTCTGGTCACCCCCAAAGCCAATTCTTCCTTTGGCCGCCCCTCCTTCCAGTTCTCTGCTGCCAATGACTGGAACGAACTGCAAAAATCTCTGAAACTGGAAAAACTTACCCCCCTCACTAGCTTTAAGCACCAGCTGTCAGAGCAGCTCACAGATTACTGCACCTGTACATAGCCCATCTATAATTTAGCCCAAACAACTACCTCTCCCCCTACTATATTTATTTATTTATTTTGCTCCTTTGCACCGCCATTCTTCCACTGCAAATCTACCATTCCAGTGTTTATTTATTTTATTTTTTTAACTTGCTATATTGTATTTACTTAACCACCATGGCCTTTTTTTTGCCTTTAACTCCCTTAGCTCACCTCATTTGCTCACATTGTATATAGACTTATTTTTCTACTGTATTATTGACTGTATGTTTGTTTTACTGCATGTGTAACTCTGAGTTGTTGTACCTGTCAAACTGCTTTGCTTTATCTTGGCCAGGTCGCAATTGTAAATGAGAACTTGTTCTCAACTTGCCTACCTGGTTAAATAAAGGTGAAATAAATAAACACAGATAATGAAACTGTTACATGAGTGCATTTGTAACATCTCAAGTCTCACCCCAGCAGTCATGCGATCTACTACAAACCCAGAGGGTGTTCAGACAGGGCCTGTTGTGTTTCTGTTACTGCATACGCCTCCAATAATGACACACACACATACCCAGAGGGTGTTCAGACAGGGCCTGTTGTGTTTCTGTTACTGCATACGCCTCCAATAATGACACACACACATACCCAGAGGGTGTTCAGACAGGGCCTGTTGTGTTTCTGTTACTGCATACGCCTCCAATATTGACACACAGACACACACCCAGAGGGTGTTCAGACAGGGCCTGTTGTGTTTCTGTTACTGCATACGCCTCCAATAATGACACACAGACACACACCCAGAGGGTGTTCAGACAGGGCCTGTTGTGTTTCTGTTACTGCATACGCCTCCAATAATGACACACACACACACCCAGAGGGTGTTCAGACAGGGCCTGTTGTGTTTCTGTTACTGCATACGCCTCCAATAATGACACACACACACACCCAGAGGGTGTTCAGACAGGGCCTGTTGTGTTTCTGTTACTGCATACGCCTCCAATAATGACACACACACACCCAGAGGGTGTTCAGACAGGGCCTGTTGTGTTTCTGTTACTGCATACGCCTCCAATAATGACACACACACACACACACCCAGAGGGTGTTCAGACAGGGCCTGTTGTGTTTCTGTTACTGCATACGCCTCCAATAATGACCTGGGTCTCACATAGGTTGGAGCTGATTCTAATGCCTTGGCATAGATACAGAAGGAATATACAGTATCCATGGAATCTGCTCTCCACACACACACACACACACACACACACACACACACACACACACACACACACACACACACACACACACACATACACACACACAGAGAATGCTCAGAAATTGCACATTTGTCTATGAGGACTACACAATACCTTCAATAACCTCTATAAGGCTTTTCCTCAGATCGAGTGCTTACAATTCACATTATGAACAATTTCTTTATCATATAAGTTCACTAAAAGGTAAGGATTTGTTGTACTAGGCAACCACCCTTGCTTTTTATGTTTGGATTGAACACCAATTTCAAGAAACAATCTTTCAAATACATTCAACCAAATGAATGTAATGCACTGTGGATTTTTTTTTTTAAATCGATTCTCTCAGTTTGATAGCTATGTTTTGATAAAGTCAGAATAAAAGCTCAGTAAAACCTTTTGGCTTAAATAATTAAAATAGTCTGCTCAGAGCTGTGATCATTATATAGTTATTACACCTATTGTCATCATAGGGGTGTGTGTGTGTGCGTGTGTGTGTGTGTGTGTGTGTGTGTGTGTGTGTGTGTGTGTGTGTGTGTGTGTGTGTGTGTGTGTGTGTGTGTGTGTGTGTGTGTGTTTTGTGTGTGTGTGTTCGTGTACATCCCAGTATAATAATTCCACACCTCTGAACTATTACCTTCCACTAGCTACTGACCCCGTGGGCTTCAAAAGAACCAAGTGAACATACACTATATTCTGTAGTTGAATCTGCCTGCCAACAACAGTAGAGTTCTCTACTGTCTTCCATTCACCCATGTGACTTCAGCACTGGAATAATAATAACTACCCACACTGGACCTTTAACACTGTGTATGGCAATACACATCCCAAAGCATGCAAAGCCCTAGTCTTTGAAACAAATATCTGAAAACATTGTACACTATAAGATCCTTGGCAGTAATCAGTAATAGTTCTATGATAATAATAGACAATAGGCTGAACATTTGCAGTAATTGAGATGACAGATGTAATGGCGATTGGCTTTAGTTGGTAGGAAAGGAGAAGTGTAATATATACAGTTGAAGTCAGAAGTTTACATACACCTTAGCCAAATATATTTAAACTCAGTTTTTCACAATTCCTGACATTGAATCCTAGTAAAAATTCCCTGTCTTAGGTCAGTTAGGATCACCACTTTATTTTAAGAATGTGAAATGTCAGAATAATAGCAGAGAATTATTTATTTCAGCTTGTATTTCTTTCATCACATTCCCAGTGGGTCAGAACTTTACATACACTCAATTAGTATTTGGTAGCATTGCCATTAAATTGTTTAACTTGGGTCAAACATTTCAGGTAGCCTTCCACAAGCTTTCCACAATAAGTTGGGTGAATTTTGGCCCATTCCTCCTGATAGAGCTGGTGTAACTGAGTCAGGTTTGTAGGCTTCCTTGCTTGCACAAACTTTTTCAGTTCTGCCGACACATTTTCTATAGGATTGAGGTCAGGGCTTTGTGATGGCCCCTCCAATACCTTGACTTTGTTGTCCTTAAGCCATTTTGCCACAACTTTGGAAGTATGCTTGGGGTCATTGTCCACTTGGAAGACCCATTTGAGACCAAGCTGTAACTTCCTGACTGATGTCTTGAGATGTTGCTTCAATATATCCACATAATTTTCCTTCCTCACGATGCCATCTATTTTGTGAAGTGCACCAGTCTCTCCTGCAGCAAATCACCGCCACAACATGATGCTGCCACCGCAGTGCTTCACAGATTGAATGGTGTTCTTCGGCTTGCAAGCCTCCCCCTTTTTCCTCCAAACATAACGATGGACATTAAGGCCAAACAGTTCTATTTTTGTTTCATCAGACCAGGGGACATATCTCCAAAAAGTACAATCATTGTCCCCATGTGCAGTTGCAAACCGTAGTCAGGCTTTTTTATGGCGGATTTGGAGCAGTGGCTTCTTCCTTGCCGAGCGGCCTTTCAGGTTATGTTGATATAGGACTCGTTTTACTGTGGATATAGATACTTTTGTACCTGTTTCATCCAGCATCTTCACAAAGTCATTTGCTGTTGTTCTGGGATTGATTTGCACTTTTCGCACATAGTACGTTCATCTCTAGGAGAGAGAACAAGTCTCCTTCCTGAGTGGTATGATGGCTGCAAGGTTCAATGGTGTTTATACTCGTGTACTATTGTTTGTACAGATGAACATGGTACCTTCAGGCACTTGGAAATTGCACCCAAGGATGAACCAGACTTGTGGAGGTCTACTATTTTTCTTCTGAGGTCTTGGCTGATTTCTTTTGATTTTCCCATGATGCCAAGCAAAGAGGCACTGAGTTTGAAGGTAGGCCTTGAAATACATCCACAGGTACACCGCCAACTGACTCAAATTATGTCAATTAGCCCATCAGAAGCTTCTAAAGCCATGACATAATTTTCTGGAGTTTTCCAAGCTGTTTAAAGGCACAGTTAACTTAGTGTGTGTAAACTTCTGACCCACTGGAATTGTGATACAGTAAATTATAAGTGAAATAATCTGCTTGTAAACAATTGTTGGAAAAATTACTTGTGTCATGCAAAAAGTAGATATCCTAACCGACTTGCCAAAATTGTAGTTTGTTAACAAGAAATTTGTGGAGTGGTTGAAAAACTAGTTTTAATGATTCTAACCTAAGTGTATGTAAACTTCTGACTTCAACTGTATGTGTCTGCAGAATAAGTGGCCCTAAAAACTTGCTACCTCTGTACAGAATTCCAGAGTAGGTCTGAGCAGTCACCCTACTCATGGTGCCCATAGGACAAAACACTATCAAAGCACATTACTACCTTTGCTCTCGTTCTCTCTCTCTTTCTCCATCCCTCCCCCTCTCTCTCTTGCTCTCGCTCTCATTCTCCCACTCCCTCCCTCCTTCCATCCCTCCCCCCTCTCCTCCTCTTGTGCCGTTTGTGAGTAGAGTATCCAAATATTCCAGCCCTCATTTCAGTAGTGTGCCGAGGGGCAAGGCTCTCGGAGCATAAAACACAAAACCCTTTCCAACTAGGCTTCTGGAGTTGTGTCAGCTAGGACTGGTTTATTTTAAGCTACATTGTGTACTATATTACTCCTTTAACAGTATCCTTGGTGGTGTGTCTGACTTCTTACATAAAGAAACATCACTCCATTTAACACCCCAGCAAACTCTACCATTTGTCTCATTTGGCTCATGCAAAGAGAGGGTGAAGGTAAAGAGCACTGGGAGAACGATGAGGATGAGAGTGAATGGCTAAAGGACAACCAGAGAGAAGGAAGATATTGAATGGTGTCACGAACCGGCTCAAAGCCCGTAACAAAGGGAGACAAAGTGGAGATAAGGAGTAACAAAATATATATTTATTAACTAAAGCAACTAAGGAAAATATACAATGGTGTGTGTAATCAGTAATCAGTACTGTAAGTGAGTGTTTTGCATGCATGAATGTGATAATGCAGGGTGTTGAAAGGTGCCAAAGCAAACAAACAAAAAGGCCACCAAGAACCACAACACAATCTACAAAGGTGTCTGCATGGAGAGAGTCTCCTCCATGAATGTGGAAGAGGTCTATTTATCCTGGGACACACCTGGCCCAGGTGTTTCCCATGAAGCTGACGACCCTCCCAACTCCGCCCACCGGCATCCTAATAAGGAAACTAGAACAAAGACAGAATACGGCAGACAGAGTGGGAGGGTCGTCACAATGGCTAATATCACCCAGGTTGGGCATAGGGTGAAGGGTGTTGCGACTTTGGGCACATTAACACAAGAACCAGGGTCACCCTTCCTGCCCTTGAGTGGATTATCAGAGCCACTGGAATGTGCTTCATGATATGACAGAGCCATAAAGGCCACCTGGGACCATTATAGCTAATTTCTTGGAACCTGAGTGCCCCCTGGGAAGAGCACGAGACAAAATTCAGAGACAAAAAGATCCCTGAGAGAAAATGGTGCCAAGAGCCCCAGAACGTCCTCTCACTGTGAACTGCGTTTATTTTCAGCAAACTTAACATGTGAAAATATTTGTATGAACATAACAAGATTCAACAACTGAGATTTAAACTGAACAAGTTCCACAGACACTTGACTAACATAAATGGAATAATGTGTCCCTGAAGAAAGGGGGGGTCAAAATCAAAAGTAACAGTCAGTATCTGGTGTGGCTACCAGCTGCATTAAGTACTGCAGTTCTTGCTGTGAGATGTTACCCCACTCTTCCACTAAGGCACCTGCAAGTTCCCGGACATTTCTGGGGGGAATGGCCCTAGCCCCAACAGGTCCCAGACGTGCTCAATGGGATTGAGATCCAGGCTCTTTGCTGGCCATGGCAGAACACTGACATTCCTGTCTTGCAGGAAATCACGCACAAAACGAGCAGTATGGCTGGTGGCATTGTCATGCTGAAGGGTCATGGCAGGATGACCCTGCAGAAAGGGTACCACATGAGGTACCACACAACGCTGTGTGTTACAGGGATAATGTTTTCCCTGTAACACACAGCGTTGAGATTGCCTGCAATGACAACAAGCTCAGTCCGATGATGCTGTGACACACCGCCCCAGACCATGACGGACCATCGATCCCGCTCCAGAGTACAGGCCTCGGTGTAACGCTCATTCCTTCAACGATAATCGCCAATCCGACCATCACCCCTAGTGAGACAAAACCACGACTCGTCAGTGAAGGGCACTTTTTGCCAGTCCTGTCTGGTCCAGCAACGGTGGGTTTGTGCCCATAGGTGACGTTGTTACCGGTGATGTCTGGTGAGGACCTGCCTTACAACAGGCCTACAAGCCCTTAGCCCAGCCTCTCTCAGCCTATTGCGGACAGTCTGAGCACTGATGGAGGGATTGTGCATTCCTATGTAATAGTTGTCGGACCGTTCTGTGTGAGTGGGGTAGGGTTGACTCTGTGTGGGAAAACCTTTTGATGTCCTGTGTGGACGCCTGACCAGTTCTATGTGAAAATCTGAACAATCCTGTGTGGATGATCCTGAAAGTTCTGTGTGAGTACCTAAGATTTTTAAAGTTTTATATGGATTCTGTGAATTATTTGAAATTATGATAAATGGTATGTGTGTACAAAGTAATGCGGAGAATGATTAGATACAATTTAAACCACCCATTTGTAGATGTATGTAGGTTTTGAGTTGGTATCTTAAATGGATAATTTGATAAAGATGAAGTTTTTAAGCACTATTAAAATAATCTACAAAATCTGGGAAATTGAGCTCTAGAAACTGATTAGAGTGTGTCCACTTTTGGTTATCTTACCCTAACGATGTAACTATAAAACGCATATTGGATTATCCCCGTCTGGGTGAAACATTTGAAATTTAACTGCCTTTAAGGTCTGAACATGTTATAATTTTTCTTCCCAGTATGAGAGAAGTTGCGGGATTTATTGAATAAACTGTTTTCCATAAAGTTAAAGAGAATTCGAGGGAATCTCGATGTAATTTATAATGTTGTACAAAGCCTAAGGTTTTCCATCAAACTAATTATCATTGCGTGATTAATGTGATGTAGTAAAGTAATTGAAATACGTTGCATAAGTAAACAAACTTTTATTAAAAGGCGCAATATCTGTTTCCTAGTCATTAACTGTCAATTTTATTATTTGATTGCTAATATATTCATTTGGAATTTGAGAATCATAGCTGGAGTATGAAAATCATAGCTGGAGTATGAAAATCATAGCTGGAGTATGAGAATCATAGCTGGAGTATGAGAATCATAGCTGGAATTTGAGAATCATAGCTGGAGTAACGTTTGTACTATTAAAATTGGGCTATTATTCTTCTGGGAATTACCGATATCGACGTGTTTTGATTTTACTTTGTAAATGAGGTTTATATGCGGAGAATTTTAGTTTTTCGCAATAGTATTAGTGGTTCAGTGGTAGAATTCTCGCCTGCAACGCGGGAGGCCCGAGTTCCATTCCCAGTCATGGCGCTGGCTGAATTCAGAGTTTTTTATTCTAATAATCTTATTTGTATGTTTTGTCTGGAAAGTTATGGTCGCTAGTGTTTGTATAAGAGATAAATTGAACGTTTTCAATAGATTGTTTAGGTTAAATTGATAGACTAATTCAATTTAAAATAATAACGAAGCGAATTCTGATGCAAGACGATGCCTGTTCACTAAATTATCTGCTGGAATAATGTATTGAGAATTGGGTCGTATTTAAATTACTGTATCAATAGAGAAGACAGTTACCTAAGTTAACTTCTGTTTAACTTCAGTTAAATTCTGAATAATAGCGGGGAGAGAATGGCAATGGAAAGTGGTTACCGAAATGTTTTTCATTCTTATAGATTGACTGACGCATGTTATAATTTTGGCGCTGCGTGTTATTTTTAAAGAAATAGGATACATTTCATAAGTGTGAAGAGCAAAGAGAAGAGGAAGTTAGAAAGTTGGGGTTTTAATCTTACGATAGAGGTAAGGAAAAACGTTGAAATGAGAGGGGTTATATTTTTGCCCACTGGGGGAAAAAGAAATAGGAAAGTTTAGTTGAAAGTATGGAAGAGAGTTAGTTGTTATGTTGGCTACTAATTGTCAGGGAAAGTTGCTGGAGGCAGGTAGATTGTTGTAGAATAACGTAAATTTGCGTTATTAGTTTGAATATACAATAACCTTACTCTAATTGTTTTCACCGTTGTTCAGGTAAAAAAAAATATGTATTTCTAGCAGCTGATTCGCTAGGTGGGCATCATAGATTTGTGGCTTTTATATTTACTGTATTAGGCTATGAGAATTGGGAGACTGGATGTCTGAATCATAAAACATTGTGAGAATAGATTCTGATGGTTATTGATTCTTGGTTTGATTGTTTAAGTAACACCAGTTAATTTGAGCAGGAAAGTTCATGTACTCTAAGGTTATAGTATGTTTCCATTATGTGGAACAATGTCAGGTCATTAAAAGGTGATTGCTGGATTGAATAGTACGCCAACCTGTTGACAGAAGACTGAATGGGTATGAATGTTGTAAAGCAAGATTGGGCCAAAAACTAGTAAACTAGTATGTTAAGTGGGGGAGTATCATAGATTTTAATTATGGATGTGCTATAGTAGTGAGTTCTTGTGTAGTTTGTTGTTTGCATGAATTTATCACTGTATCATCTGCATACATTGGAATTTCAGACCCTATACAGACTAAAGGAAGATCATTAATGGATGTGCTGAACAGTATTGACCTTTGTGGATATCAGTGGGGGGAAAAAAAAAAAAAAAAGTTTATTGGTATTTTTAGATGACGAGACAGCACCGACTTTTGAAGGATTTTAGATTTGTTTTAAAAAATCAGGATTGGTTTTTACTAAATTTATATCAACAGATTGAAATTATTAGGTTGCTGATTAAAATGTTTTTTAAGAGTTGATTTAACTTAATTAAACATTGTATCATGCTTATACATTGATGTGGATTAAAATTTATGATTAATGATTTGAGGTACAGTGGAATTATCATTAGGTTTGGTTTATAGTTTCACGTTTGAGTTTTTGAATCGATGTAGTGTAAATGAATAATAAGTGTTTTTGTGTTTTCTCCGGGAAAATTGATATTTCACTGTCTCTCTCTGGAATTTTTCCAGGGACTATACTCTTGGGGAGAGTGAGTGAAATTGGGGCCATAAACTACCACATTGAAAGGGGCACTTTTATTTTATTTTCTGACTTTTCATTACACACGCAAATTCTTTTGATAAAGGAATGTTCTGGGAACATGGAAATATGAAAATGTTTGGAACTAGTTGATTATTGTTTGCAAATTGTTTTATATAGTGAAAAACACTGCTTTGAAGGGTTTTGTATGACCTATGACCTTCTGATGACTTTCCGTTGTGGCTTGATCACCTGCATTGGAAAGCCATTTGGATAATAAATGTATGGTCATTTGTAATACTGCTTTCAAAATAATTTGTGTAATTGGTAAATATGTTTCTTAAGCCATATGTGTAATTTGGACCAGTGTGAAGAGGGAGTAGGGCATTGCTTTTAACTAAGGGTATGCTGCTTTAAGTCTATTTTCCTATGACCATAAGGGGTAAATCATTTTTCTTTGTGGAGTTTTTTTTCAGTTTAGTGATTTTAATTTGATTAGGTTAGCTGAAATGTTGTTTTACATTACTCTCATACGGAGAGATGTGTGTAAAACATGGGGGAGGATTCAGTTTTTTGAGGGTTTGAATTGAAGTTATACAACTTAAGTGATATGTGAATGAGTGTATTGTATTGTTGAGTGTAATTGTATTGTTGTGTTTGTTTTGTTCTATTCCCGAGAGATATAGGTCTAATTTCTTGATCCTTGGCTCTACGATGGAGTTGACAGTGAGATGGGGAGTATAAACCAATTTGAAAGAATATGTGTTTTGATATTCTCTATGAAATATGTTTAGATATGTGTATTAAGAATAATTGGTAAAAGTAATAATTTATCATGTAGTTAATGAACTGAACTAAACTGTTGTTCTGATCTGTTCTTTCGAGGTTATCATGAAGAGTGACATCAGACGGTATCTTAATGCATGGAAGAGATAATTTGGACCGAATGGTGTGTGAAACCTCAAACCCCCTCTAACTGGCTGAAGAAGAGAGACAAAGGCATTGAAGGAGGCTTTCCAAACCACTTCTACCGAAAGAAAAGAACCAAGCCAGAAATTGGTGTACAGTTTCAGATCTAAGCTATCAACTGCTTTTCTTTCATGGTTCTGTCATACTGTGAGGAGTCCACTTGGAGTGATCATGGAGAAAGATCTGTTCTAACATTTTCTTATGATGCTGGTATATTGGTTGACGAATGGACAAGACATGAGTGGTAAAGATGAGACATTGAAATTGGGACATTATCATGGGCCGTCCACTTTGAACTGTAAAGCTATCTGAAGAAAAACGAAGATGCCAGAAGATGCCGTGCCTGTGTAAGGGGGGTTTAATCAAACTGTGCCATTAAAATTGTTTATACTTTTGTGGTATCAGATTGATTGAAGAGGTCTACACCATGTAAATTGTAGTAATTTAGATTAAGAATGCAATGAGATACTGATCTGTATTATAATCATGATTAAAAAAGGTAATAGTAGAATTATGGGATAATTATACTGTATGTAAATCTGCTAATATTGATGTGTGTTAAATTGAGGTTTTTACTTTGAGTGATAAGACAGATTTGAATCACTGAGGAGTGCTATTCTAAATATTGGTTTGATAAATAGTTGGGTTGTTACTTATGATTTGTAATATGAATGATTTCAATGACCTATTCTCTATTCCTGAGTATATTTCTGAGCATGAGGACTTAGAGGGATGTCTGTCCTATATGTTGTGAGGAGGCCTGTGTTTAGACGCAGGTTCTCATGTAACTTACAGAGCATAAATATGTTTTTATTTTCCTCAAATGGATTATTCTGTGTTATTAAACATGTGTAAGTTTGTCTTGTAGAATAAAGGTTGTAAACTTTGTTTCAGAAGGGAGAAAGCTTACATATAAGCTAAGGTATTTGACATTGAGGGGATTTGAATTTTAAAATATTGAGTATGTTACTATTCTGATTCTTCAGAAGGGACTGAGTCCCTTGAGAGGGGAATGTTAGGGAAGATTCAGAATTTGTTGGTAACATAGGTAAGATGTTTTATATTCATCAAATGGGTGTAAGTTACTTCTCATCAGAATGGTATTTTTGTATAATGCTGTGGCGAGGTTGCAGTTATCTGTTCTATGTCAAAATTAAGTTGCATGGGCCACAGAGAGGGGAGAGGTCAAAGTGTCATCATGTGTAAACATATCTTTTACTCCCTACCTTTTTCTAGTGGGGAAAGGAGGGTGGCAGTGTCTGGAATCATTCTCATGCTCCCTTTTATCTTAACCTATAGCCTCACTCTCCTCTCCATGAGTTTGTATTTAGAGTGGGTTGTATCTAAATGACAATTTGATATATGCCTGTTGATATGGAGGATTGGTTTATGGTTCTGGGGTTTGGGAAAGGAGACAAAGCTGAACGATGAATTATGTCTATGCTGTCTGACTATGTGTGATCTTTGCTATAAAGGATCCCATTTTGCCAATGTGTGGGGACTCTCAACTTTTCATTAGAGATACTGAACTGTTGAAAGTCAAAATGCTATAGAGCTTATATAATTAAAGATGGACTTTTATAACTAACTCTGACTTGTGTGTGTGGTTTGCTCCCATGATTTGGTAAATAGAGGAAATTTCCACGACTTATTTTTCCTGTTTTTTCCTACGTTATTAAATGTATAATATGTTTTTAAATTGTGAAATTGTCCTCTGAACAGGAAAAAACATTATGTGAACACTTATGAGAAAATCCCAATCTCATATTGAACATTAAACAGGTTGAGTTCTCTGAATCAACGGGGCATTCCCAATGTTACACTGTTTGGACATTAAAGCCCGCCTCCTGGATTCTCCCTATATAGTAGAACATTTACCAGACAACTGGTGGAAAAACATAGGAATGGGAAAAGAAAGGGAAAAACATGGCTAATCTATGTCTAATGGCATGCTAATATCGATGGACTTACTAAACAGAAAATGTAATCTTATCAAGTCAAGTTCTGTAAGGCGAGGACACCTGTTGGGCAAATGATCCCATCTCCTGGGAACTGAGCTGAAAACTCAGCACAAAAGACAGACGAATGGAGATTTGAATCAACTTGGAAGAGAAAAAGGAAGGAGAGCAGGAGGGAGAGAGGAGAGTATACATAACAAAGAGTTGTCAGTCTTGGACTGAAACAGTACAAAATGGCCTCTGAACTATTCAGCATCGCAAAATTATAATCTTAATAGATCAATCATAATCTTTCTGTTTCTTTTCACTGTGTGTTTCTTAGCATAATAATACATCCTCTCTTTATAAATAAGTGTGGTTTTCTCTTGCTTTGACAAATGCTGTCTCTAAGACAATTAAAGACCTTACGTATACTTTAAGATTGTTGACATGAGACTTGATGAATGAAGGCTAAACTAATAAACTAATAAAAAACGATTACTTGTGACCTTACACAACTTTTAACTTGAAATAGTAGGCCAACTAATTCATTATTTAAGTCACCAATTATTAGACCTCTAAAGTTCCTACAAGGGAAAGTACAGCAGGACACTGAGAGGAGGATGAGACTGATGGGCTAAGAGCCTTGTTGTGCCAACATGGGATCACAGCAGGACACTAACAGCAGCCCTGTTGTGTCTATTGGGGATCGCTGCAGGACATTAACAACAGCCTTGTTGTGTCTTTAGGGGATCACAGCCGTGTTGTGTCTATAGGGGATCACAGCCTTGTTGTGTCTATAGGGGATCACAGCCTTGTTGTGTCTATAAGGGATCACAGCCTTGTTGTGGCTATAGAGGATCAAAGCCTTGTTGTGTCTATAGGGGATCACAGCCTTGCTGTGTCTATAGGGGATCACAGCCAAGTTGTGTCTATAGGGGATCACAGCCTTGTTGTGTCTATAGGGGATCACAGCCTTGTTGTGTCTATAGGGGATCACAGCCTTGTTGTGTCTATAGGGGATCACAGTCGTGTTGTGTCTATAGGGGATCACAGCCTTGTTGTGGCTATAGAGGATCAAAGCCTTGTTGTGTCTATAGGGGATCACAGCCTTGCTGTGTCTATAGGTGATCAAAGTCTTGTTGTGTCTATAGAGGATCAAAGTCTTGTTGTGTCTATAGGGGATCACAGCCTTGTTGTGTCTATAGGGGATCACAGCCGTGTTGTGTCTATAGGGGATCACAGCCGTGTTGTGTCTATAGGGGATCACAGCCTTGTTGTGTCTATAGGGGATCACAGCCTTGTTGTGTCTATAGGGGATCACAGCCTTGTTGTGTCTATAGGGGGATCACAGCCTTGTTGTGTCTATAGGGGACCACAGTCTTGTTGTGTCTATAGGGGATCACAGCAGGGGATGTACAGTACAAAAGTAGCCTGGGTCACTGAACACAGAGAAGATCAGCAGCCCGAAGAGGAGTATCGCTTCTGCTTGCCATGATTGACATGCTCTACAGAGGAACCAGCTTGAAAGAGTGTTCTATTTACTTTTGGGAGAAAGGGGGATAGAGGAAGAGGAGGGCTCATTAAAAATATATATATATTGGGAAAGGAGACAATTAGGGACACAGGCTACCCTCTTTTGTTCAGAAGTTTGGGGGGAAATGAAGTCCAGAGCCGTTAGAACTGTCTAGCAGTGTGGTAGATAGCCTACTTGGTAATGGAATGCCTAAGGGGAGCTGGTAACATCACTGCTACATTTTACGTGGCCATGTACACTGACACACCAACTGGATGTGCTTAGTAGTTTAGTTTACAACAAGTGGGTCAATTTGTTATTACACAGAGAAAAGGATAGTCTTTTACTGCTGTAGCGCTGAACTGCTCCAGGATATATCTTACACTGTCACATCTCATTCCTAGCTTCAAGACCAGCACAGAGCAATGACAAGGCTTCCTGCAAACCATCTAACTACATGAAAGTCTAGTTGAATTATCTCAATACATTGAGCTTGTTAAATTACATTGGAGAAATGTTCTAGGATGGGGTTTCACAATGCTCTCAAAAAGTAGCACTCAGAGAAGCAGGAACCACCAAAACCTTTGTCAAGGACCATTTTGTAGAGAAGCTACCTTAGATGAACTTTAGATACATCAGATAAACTGTGAATATTAGAATTGCTTTACTCAGCAACAATCAATGCTTTGACACTCAAAATGAGAAAACACTACAGCTCAACTGGAATCATCCCAATAACCAAAGACTACTGCAGTCATAAGTTCCTCCCTGACCTAATATCTACTATTTATAACTTGGTATCTCATACATTTGAAATCATCTCTGATATCTCATAGATAATAATATTATTATTTGGTGGCCAGAACAGGCTTGATTAGCTTATGACTGTCAGTCATGGGGACTGCAGACTGTTGTTCCTGCTGTGATCTCCATGCCATCAATGCCCCTGAAAACCTCTGATTAATAAATTAATCTCAATCACAGCAGCTCTCTGCGGCATCATCTGGTGAGACTGCTGGGGACACTGCTGGAGAACCTGTAAACAAACAACTTCAAATACATTTTGATTTCATTCACATCCCTGCACTATACACATTGTACAATGGATTGCATTGTCTATATACAGTGGGGCAAAAAAGTATTTAGTCAGCCACCAATTGTGTAAGTTCTCCCACTTAAAACAATGAGAGAGGCCTGTAATTTCCATCATAGGTACACGTCAACTATGACAGACAAAATGAGAAGAAAAAAATCCAGAAAATCACATTGTAGGATTTTTAATAAATGTATTTGCAAATTATGGTGGAAAATAAGTATTTGGTCAATAACAAAAGTTTATCTCAATGCTTTGTTATATACCCTTTGTTGGCAATGACAGAGGTCAAACATTTTCTGTAAGTCTTCACAAGGTTTTCACACACTATTGCTGGTATTTTGACCCATTCCTGGTCCCTTTGCAGAAAACCAGCCCCAAAGCATGATGTTTCCACCCCCATGCTTCACAGTAGGTATGGTGTTCTTTGGATGCAACTCAGCATTCTTTGTCCTCCAAACACGACGAGTTCAGTTTTTACCAAAAAGTTATATTTTGGTTTCATCTGATCATATGACATTCTCCCAATCTTCTTCTGGATCATTCAAATGCTCTCTAGCAAACTTCAGACGGGCCTGGACATGTACTGGCTTAAGCAGGGGGATACGTCTGGCACTGCAGGATTTGAGTCCCTGGCGACGTAGTGTGTTACTGATGGTAGGCTTTGTTACTTTGGTCCCAGCTCTCTGCAGGTCATTCACTAGGTCCCCCCGTGTGGTTCTGGGATTTTGCTCACCGTTCTTGTGATCATTTTGACCCCACGGGGTGAAATCTTGCATGGAGCCCCAGATCGAGGGAGATTATCAGTGGTCTTGTATGTCTTCCATTTCCTAATAATTGCTCCCACAGTTGATTTCTTCAAACCAAGCTGCTTACCTATTGCAGATTAAGTCTTACCAGCCTGGTGCAGGTCTACAATTTTGTTTCTGGTGTCTTTTGACAGCTCTTTGGTCTTGGCCATAGTGGAGTTTGGAGTGTGACTGTTTGAGGTTGTGGACATTTGTCTTTTATACTGATAACAAGTTCAAACAGGTGCCATTAATACAGGTAACGAGTGGAGGACAGAGGAGCCTCTTAAAGAAGAAGTTACAAGTCTGTGAGAGCCAGAAATCTTGCTTGTTTGTCAGTGACCAAATACTTATTTTCCACCATAATTTGCAAATAAATTCATAAAAAATCCTGCAATGCGATTTTCTGGAGAATTTTTTTTATCATTTTGTCTGTCATAGTTGAAGATGAAAATTACAGGCCTCTCTCATCTTTTTAAGAGGGAGAACTTGCACAATTGGAGCCTGTCTAAATACTTTTTTGCCCCACTGTATATAGATAGATTTGACACTGCAACTGAATATCTTAGGATTGTTTACTTATCTGCATTTCATTCATTCAACATTAACATGATAAGCGCTGATAAGTACCATACATAATTGATGAATGATTTGGCATGCTCTGATACATGTCTCCTTAACGTGAGCTGCAGTCACTGAGAACTGTTATTGAGTAGCAATCAATCAGCCACACCAGCTTCAGTTATCTGGCTGAAGGAGAAGAAGGAGACGTGGGCTCAGGAGAATGGCATCCTGGCATCACATCCCACCCCCATTATAACACTCCTCAAGCAGGCCTCTCCAACTCTGAAGGTGTAACAAGGGGAATGAAAGCTGATTCTCTGAAGGTGTACAAGGAAGGACAAGGGGAATGGACCTACCTCTGATGAGATCACATCTCACCTCCATTATCACACTCTTCAACAAGGTCTCTCCAGCTCTGGTGTTCAATGAAGGACAAGGGGAATATGGGAATGGACCTATCTCTGTGCAAGTGTACCAGGACAAGGAGAATGGACCTACCTCTGTGAAGGTGTACCAGCCCAGGACAAGGAGAATGGACCTACCTCTGTGAAAGTCTACCAGGACAGGGGGAATGGACAGGGCTTTATTCCTGAGACATTTAATAATGAAAGCCTCGCTGTCAGGCCTACGGGGATCTATTTGAAACACAGTACGTTGCTGCTGCTGCTACTGCTAATGTAAAGTGACACATCGGAGGAAGACATTCTCTTAGATTAGTTGCACCAAATGAGCATGCCTTCACATCGATGACAATAGAACTATTGAAGAGCTATATAGCTATTCTGTCATTGTCAGAAATGTAAAGGCTTCTCCTGAGCTATTAATACAGTTCATATGTTTCCAGTGAAAGTGAAATTGGGTTGAAAAGGAAACTTTACAACACATTATATCATTATGTCCCAAGAGAAGTTTATGTAATAATATTAAAGTTTATACTGGACATTTTTATATAGCATACTTTCACCTCAGGTAAACTGAGGTCTCCAATTGGATCACATATTCATCTATTTCTTGAACTGTACTGTTGGTTAAGGGCTTGTAAGTAAGTATTTCACAGTAAGGTCTACATTGTTGGTTAAGGGCTTGTAAGTAAGCATTTCACAGTAAGGTCTACATTGTTGGTTAAGGGCTTGTAAGTAAGCATTTCACAGTAAGGTCTACATTGTTGGTTAAGGGCTTGTAAGTAAGCATTTCACAGTAAGGTCTACACCTGTTGTATTCGGAGCATATAACAAACCAAATTTGATTTGATTTGGCTTTGAGCGTTTTTCGTGCCTGGAGTGTCCAATTGGCAGGGTTTGCCGTTATGGGAATATTCTATAGCTCAATTAAGCCAGGCAAACTCAATCAAGCACAGATAAAGTATGTGAAATGGTTTTGAATAGTATTTTAACGCAGGTCTGATGCACTGCCCAGCTGTTCCACAGCTATGCCAATGTGAATGGGATCTTTCTCTACAGGCACAGCCACAGCCAGCCCCAAAGGCAAGGCCTGATCACATGACCCATGTAGGACCACATGCCAGCTTCCCCTTCTGGTTGCATTAGAATGTGCTAAAAAAGAGGGAGACTCAAAAACACGTCTAATCTGTGCCAGTCCAGACACAATAAACAATCACATCAGAAACCACAGCTATAGAAAATAACTGGAAGGCTACAATTAACTCTGGATCCCTAACCCTAAATAGCACCAGCTAAACTGTGTCAATAGAAACACAAACAGTAACTCCATAGCCATAGAAAAGAACCGGAAGGCATCAATTTAAATAGCTGGGCAGAATCAGGACGATAGACCAATGACACTGTGATGGATCTTCCACAGTGCTAAAACACTATTTCCCAATATAACAGGGTAATAGGAAGGCACAGTTGCAATTATTGGGGCATGGAGATGGAGTCCATCCATTGGAGGTGAAAAGTTCTCTCTCATTTCAGAGATAGTAGAGATGGTAACACACTTTCCTTCAATAATTTACATCTTATAACGAGGTAAAATGTGCACTGATATAGGCTACTTCATTATCATTACAGTCAGAAACTAGAACTTGGAACTCAATTGATTCCAGGTGCCTGATTCCCTGTGGTAAATTACTTCACTAACCCAGGAGGAAGTGATGCAGAGCAGAGACGCTATTAGAGAATGTCACTTATACAGTCTTTCTATTAACACCTACAATACCTCTGAGACTTCAGTCAATGGAGAGGAGGAGAGAAAGGGAAGGAGGAAGGGAGAGAGACAGTGTGTGTGTGAGAGAGAGAGAGAGAGAGAGAGAGAGAGAGAGAGAGAGAGAGAGAGAGAGAGAGAGAGAGAGAGAGAGAGAGAGAGAGAGAGAGGAGAGAGAGAGCGAGAGCGAGAGCGAGAGAGAGAGGAGCTACTAGGCTTTACAACCACGTTGCCATGATTTTCATTTAGACACTCAATCTAGGCAACCATAGACCGATAAATTACCTAGAAAGGAAACAGCCCCATAAACATACAAAAAACCATAGACCAGGAAAAACACATAAATCCCCCATGTCACACCCTGACCTAACCAAAATAATAAAGAAAACAAAGATAACTAAGGCCAGGGCGTGACAGTACCCCCCCCCCCCCCCCCCCGCACACCTAAATCCATAGGAGAGGGTCTGGGTGGGCATCTGTCCACGGTGGTGGCTCTGGCGCGGGACGTGGACCCCACTCCACCATAGTCTTTGTCCGCTTTAGTCTCTTCCTAGGAACGGCGACCCTCGCCGCCGACCTAGGATTGGTAACCCTACTAAAGGGCCCCACTCCACTAAACAAACTCCTCCGGACTGAGGGGCAGCTCCGGACTGAGGGGTAGCTCAGGACTGAGGGGCAGCTCAGGACTGAGGGGCAGCCCAGGACTGAGGGGTAGCCCAGGACTGAGGGGTAGCCCAGGACTGAGAGGTAGCTCAGGACTGAGAGGTAGCTCAAGCTGGTTGACGGCTCTGGCAGCTTCTGGCTGACTGACGGCTCTGGCAGCTCCTGGCTGACTGGCGGCTCTGGCAGATCCTGGCTGAATGGCGGCTCTGGCAGATCCTGGCTGAATGGTGGCTCTGGCAGATCCTGGCTGAATGGTGGTTCTGGCAGATCTTGGCTGAATGGCGGCTCTGGAAGATCCTGGCTGACTGGCGGCTGTGGAAGATCCTGGCTGACTGGCGGCTCTGGAGGATCCTGGCTGACTGGCGGCTCTGGCGGCTCTTTGCAGACTGGCGGCTCCTTGCAAACTGGCGGCTCTGGCGGCTCAGGACAGACAGGAGACTCTAGCAGCTCTGGACAGGCGGGAGAATCTAGCAGCTCTGGACAGGCGGGAGACTCTAGCAGCTCTGGACAGGCGAGGCGAAATGTAGGCCTGGTGCGTGGTGCCGGCACTGGTGGTACAGGGCCGAGGACACGCACCTCAGGGAGAAACAGGGAGTACTGGGCTCTGGACACGCACAGGAAGCCTGGTGCGGGGGGCTGCCACCGGAGGGCTGGTGCATGTAGGTGGCACTGTATAGACCGGACCGTGCAGGCGCACTGGAGCTCTTGAGCACCGAGTCTACCCAACCTTACCTGGTTGAATGCTCCCGGTCGCCCTGCCAGTGCGGCGAGGTGGAATAGCCCGCACTGGGCTGTGCTGGCGAACCGGGGACCACATGCGTAAGGCTGGTGCCATGTATGCCGGCCCAAGGAGACGCACTGGAGACCAGATGCGTAGAGCCGGCTTCATGGCACCTGGCTCGATGCCCACTCTAGCCTGGCCGATATGAGGAGCTGGTATGTACCGCACCGGGCTATGCTCCCACACTGGGGACACCGTGCGCTCCACAGCATAACATGGTGCCTGCCCGGTCTCTCTCGCCCTCCAGTAAGCACAGGAAGTTGCCGCAGGTCTCCTACCTGGCTTTGCCACACTTCCTGTGTACCCCCCCCGTCTAGGACCTCCTCCCAAGTACAATAGTCCTGATTGCGCTGCTCCTCCTGCCGCTGCCTGTCACCACGCTGCTTGATCCTGTTTTGGTGGGTGGTTCTGTAACGGTATTCTTCCGTCGAAGGAGAGGAGGACCAAAATGCAGCGTAGTTCGTGTTCAACATGTTTAATAAAAGACGATAACGTGAACACTACACAAATACAAAATAACAAACCTGGTAAAACCCGAAACAGTCCTATCTGGTGCAGAGAACACAAAGACAGGAAACAACCATCCACAAACCCCAACACAAAACAAGCTACCTAAATATGGTTCCCAATCAGAAACAATGACTAACACCTGCCTCTGATTGAGAACCATATCAGCCCATACATAGAAACGGACAAACTAGACCCACAACATAGAATGCCCACCCAGCTCACATCCTGACCAACACTAAAACAAGGAAAACACAAAATAACTATGGTCAGAACGTGACACCCATGGGCAAAGAAATTCAAAAGGGGTGATGGTTTACTTAATTAACAGTAATTTTAATCCAAATGTGCAAATTGTCCAAACAGATCATCAAGGTAGATGGATTATTTTAAATATGTTATTGGACAATAAACAGATATGGCTTTTTAACTTCTCTAGGGTAGGGGGCAGCATTCGGAATTTTGGATGAAAAGCATGCCCAAATTAAACAGCCTGCTACTCGGCCCACAAGATATGATATGCATAAACACGCTAAAGTTTCCAGAACTGTTAAAATATTGTCTGTGAGTATAACAGAACTGATTTGGCAGGCGAAAACTTGAGAAAATACATTCAGGAAGTTTTTTTGGGGGGGTTGTAGTTTTCTATTCAATGCCATTACAGTATCCATTGACTTAGGACTCAATTTGCAGTTCCAATGCCTTCCACTAGATGTCAACAGTCTTTAGAAATTGTTTCAGGCTTGTATTCTTAGAAATGAGGGAGTAAGACCAGTCTGAATGAGTGGACCCTGCCGTGTCACAGAGCTTTTTCATGCGCAATCCCGAGCGAGTGCATTTCTTGTTTACCTTTTATATTGACAACGTTATTGTCCGATTTAAATATTCTAGATCATTTGGGCTAAAAACAACCTGAGGATTGAATATAAACATTGTTTGACATGTTTCTATGAACTTTACGGATACAATTTAGATTTTTTTGTCTGCCTGTTTTGACTGCGTTTGAGCCTGTGGATTACTGAAGAAAACACACGAACAAAACGGAGGTTTTTGGATATAAAGAGACAAAAGAAACATTTATTGAGTAAATGAATGTCTTCTTAGTGCAACCATATGAAGATCATCAAAGGTAAGGGATTAATTTGATCTTTATTTCTGTGTTTTTAACACTTCTGCTGGGCTGGTTACTGTTTGTAATAATTTGTCAACTGGGCTATGTTCTCAAATAATCGTAAGGTATGCTTTCGCCGTAAAGCATTTTAAAAATCTGACACCGTGGTTGGATTCACAAGTAGTTAATCTTTAAACCTATGTAAAATATGTTTTGTTTTCTGAATTTCTATAATGAGTATTTCTGTATTTGAATTTGGCGCTCTGCAATCTCACTGGATGTTGGCCAGGTGGGAGCGTCCCACATACCCTAGAGAGGTTTTAACCTATACGGTCTAAATAATGATGATCCAAGATTCTTTGAAAATATATATACGAATTTATCAACTCTACAAGCAACACTAGACTATATTATTATGGTGGGAGATTTTAATACGGTCTTAAATACCTCTATGGACCGGAAAGGAAATCACACTACAAACTATCACCCTCAGGCACTTAAGGAAATCATGAATGTCATGGATATATTGGAATTAGTGGATATATGGAGACTTAAATACCCTGACCTAGTGAGATATACATGGCAGAGGTTTAATCAAGCTAGTCGTCCTGACTACTTTCTTATGCCATTCTCTCTGGTACCTAAAGTTAAAAAAGTGTTGATAGAGGACAGAATGCGGTCGGATCATCACATAATTGGCATATATTTTACTCTTACAGAATTTCCACATGGGTGAGGAAATTGGGAATTTCATCAAAGCCTACTAGATGATAAATTGTTTAGAACTAGGACAGAAGAATATATAACTGACTTTTTCAGACATAACATAGGTACAGCAGATTCCCTTATTGTATGGGACACTTTTAAATGTGCCATTAGAGGCCATGCAATTCAGTACTCATCTATAAAACAAAAGCAATTTAGATCAAAAGAGTCAAAATGAACAAAGGAAATTGAAGGACTAACAGTACAATTAGATAAATAATAATAAATGCTGTACCATAGAGGCACAGAATAAGTTAGAGACAAACCAAAAATAAATGGAGAATCTTATTCCAGAAAGATCCAGTGTAATATACTATAAAAAATAAAGCGAACTGGATGGAATATGGGAAAAAATGCACCAAATTCTTTTTCAATCTTCAATATAGAAATGCTAACAAAAAAATGTATTGAAATTTGTTACAAATGATGGAGTCACACATGATTCACCAAAAAGTATTTTGAAAGAGGAAGTAAAGTACTTTAAGAATATGTTTTTGTTTTAGTCTCCTCCATTTCCACTAACTGAAGCTAATTGTATGGATTGTTTTTCCTAATAATAATGTAAAATTATAATCTGTACAGAAAGACTCATATGAAGGCCACATTACAGAGGAGTAACTTCTTGATGCAATTCAAGCCTTTAAGGCTGGGAAAACTCCAGGGCTGGATGGCATATATACTCAGAGGACCATTATTAGCATGTTTTAACCACTCCTATATAAATGGTAGATTATCAGACACGCAACAAGAAGGTCTGATATCATTTTTACTGAAACAGGACCCAAGTGGTATGTATAAAGATCCAGTCCATTAAAAAAATTGGAGACCTCTTACACTTCAGTGTTGTGAAGCAAAAATCATAGCAAAAATGCTTGAAGCATAGAATTAAAAAAGCATTGTCAGATGTTATTCATCCTAATCATTCAGGTTTTTTACATGGACGATACATTGGAGATAATATAAGACAAGTACTGGAAACAATAGAATACTATGAAATATCGGGGACACCAGGCCTGATTTTCATAGCTGATTTTGAAAAGGCTTTTGATAAAGTACGACTGAAGAATGCCTAGAATATTTTAATTTTGGGGAATCTCTTATAAAAATTGTTAAAGTTATGTATAGTAACCCTAGGTGTAAAATAGTAAATAATGGCTACATCTCAGGAAGTTTTAAACTATCTAGAGGAGTAAAACAAGATTGTCCACAATCGGCATATCTATTTATTATTGCCATTGAAATGTTAGCTGTTAAAATTAGATCAAACAATAATATTAAGTGATTAGAAATCCGTGGCTTAAAAACTAAGGTGTCATTGTACACTGATGATTCATGTTTTCTTTCAAAACCACAATTAGAATCTCTCCTCAGCCTCATAGAGGATCATGATCACTTTTGGTATCCTCTCTCGATTAAAACCAAATTATTAATGATATAAGTGTAAACCAAATTATTAATGTTAATGTTAATATTACGTATTGGATCACAAAAAAAAATGCTAATTTTACATTACCGTGTAGTTTACCAATTAAATGGTCTGACAGAGATGTGGACATACTCAGTATACAAATCCCCAAAGAAAGAAATTCTCTCACTCCAATACATTTTTATAGAAATTTAGCAAAAATAGATAAGATCTGGCTACCATGGAAAGGAAAATACCTGTCTATTTGTGGAAAATCACCCTGATTAACTCCTTAGTCATATCAAAGGTTACCTATTTGCTTATGGTTTGCCTACACCTAGTGACCTGATTTTTAAACAAAAAATATTACATTAAAAGGGCCTATTTATATAATGAATATGAATTCGGAGGGCAGAAATGATTAAATATTAAAGCATTAGACCTCTCACTAAAGGCATCAGTCATACAAAATGTATACTTAAATCCAAACTGGATCTCTAGTAAAAAAAAATGTTTTTTTTTTTTTTTTTTTTTTTTTTTTTTTTTCACCCGGTTTTCTCCCCAATTTCGTGGTATCCAATTGTTTTTAGTAGCTACTAGCTTGTCTCATCGCTACAACTCCCGTACGGGCTCGAGAGAGACGATGGTTGAAAGTCATGCGTCCTCCGATACACAACCCAACCAAGCCGCACTGCTTCTTTAACACAGCGCGCATCCAACCCCGAAGCCAGCCACACCAATATGAGGGCTGATAAAGCTAATTATAGAAATCTGAGAAATAGAGCGTTTGGCCAAACACAGGGCTATTTCTGCCTCGCGCGTTTCAGACGTGTGTAGGCTCAGTCATTATTCATTTCTCGAGCGAGGGCAAAGAGCCAGCCGATTGAAATTCAGGAGATATTAGCTTGACCAGCAATAATTTTCTCTGTCTCTCTTGTGTTTTCCACAGGAGTAGACCATGGTGCAGTTCATTGTTTGCCGCGTGTTCCGGTTAAAACATAGTCAAAATAACGCCAAAAAGGGTTTAAACATAATATGTTATGAGTAAAAACCTTTCCCTTGCCAAGGGAATCCTATGTTGTGCATTTTTAATGCAAAAGTAGGATTAGCTTGCACGAGATGCTAAGCTAACAAAGGGAAAAAAGCCATTTTGTTTCCTTGTGCCACATTGTAATTCCTCCGCCTTGCGGAACGGAAGTCCCGCCCCGGGTACTTCCGTTTGATTTCAGCGTGTGCAATCAGTGACGGCTGAAGTGTGTGCCAGTACTTTCCTTCAAGAATTATTCAGGTCACACTCAAGTCATTATTTATGATATCCAGATGGATATCAATGTCTTATTCAATTGAACTAATAAGTGAAATTGCCAGATTTACATTCTCAAATGGATCTTTTATATAATATCCAAATTGATGAGTTTTCTAAATAAGACATTGTAAACTTTTTCAAAACTAACCTAGATGAAGCAACTTCTCAGGTTAATTAAAGTTTAATTCCCAAATAGCCTATACAGGTTTGATTTATCATTAAATTGATCAATCAGTAAAATTTGTTTTTTGCAAAACCATTCAGTAATCCAGTACTGACAGAAGTCCGCCCCCAGCGGGAATCCCATGTGGCTTCGGCCTTAGGGAGAAGTGTACCATAGTGGTGAATGTTCCCAACATTTGATCTACTGTTTACACTTATGATATCCAATCAATGGAGATCTCATGGATTATCGTCTCATTCAATTTAATAAGTTAAATTGTTGAACATACCTTAACGTTCTTCCAATCAAATGAGACACTTTTAAACTTCTCATATTAACCTGGATGAAGCAACCTCTCAGGTTAATTAAAGTTTAATACCCAGATAGCCTACCCAGGTAGGATGAATTAATTTGGCATTGATTAATTAATTCCATTTGCTTTTGCAAATTCATTCACGTCCAACTTCCACATTACTGGTACAGTACTGATGGTTCGTCAACATCCATAAATAGATTAAACTTGTCTTTGCAGCTTCCAATGAATTCCAAACCCAAACTTTGAAAAATAAATAGAACAATTTTTCCTGTAAATTGTTCTAATACTGTGCAAGCTATCAAAGGAGGTGGTCACCACTCCTCCGCTAATTAGTGAACCTCCACCCATAAAAGGATTGATCTCTGAACTCAACAGCGATACCAACCCTAATTATGCCATTACTGAAAAAACAGCCGAAATTGCGAATGCTCTCCAAAATCAACCATCAAACACAGGCTTTGTGACGGTTCTCTCCACTTTAGCACTTAAGTATCGCCATCAAAGGTTGGCATCGGTCCAATACCACAGTGCACAGCTGAAGCACGTGCAAGACATGGCTAACATGAGGGCACAGGTGGAGAGAACTGAGCAACTATTGACAAAAGCAGGAAATGAAAACATTCTGCTAGTCGAGGAACTGTGTTTGAAATCTGAACAATTAAAAGTAATTGCAAATACTCATGACGATGAACGAGCACAAACTCTCCAACAAAATCGTTGTCTGCAGGAACAACTCAATTTTGCCAAAACTAAATAGCTAGAGATGTTAAAAAAGCAATTCCACAGCTTCTGATATTAAGGTTATGGCTAGCCTCCTCTCCTATGTAGGCACATCTCCTATACACTCTGATAAAAATAAAAAAAGATAAGCATGAGGTAGGAAACTCATGTTAACGTCAGATTATCATAGTGGAGAAAAGAGGCCTATCCAACAGCCTATTAACTGACAATGTAGGCTGCTTTCTCTGTGTCTCGAACATCTCTCATTCAGACTAAAAAGCCCAACATATGCTTTACTGTTGCTGATACTGTGGATGAAAGAGTGGACATTGAAACTCTAGAAGGGATGAGAGACAGATGAGAGAAGGGATGAGCTGCCAGTCTGGCCCTGGTACACACAGCTCTCTCTGATACCAATGATGCCCTGCCAAGCCTAACACGCCTGGCAAACTACCAATGCCACCTAACTCTCCAAATCGATCCAATATAATACCCTCAAGAGGTTTGTTTCATCCATATCACCTCATCTCTAACACATTAGGCTCTATTTTCGGCTGGCTTTAAGGAGGCATAAGTGTCAAGCGCACATTCGTTTAGAATTTAGTCATGTTAAAACTGGGCCACCGGTATTTTCCACCCCTTACGCCAGGTTCAGCAATTTACCTGTCTAACTTCAGATCGCTGGCACCGAGGTGGGAAGGGTGGCAATATTTGAGGTGTGTACTTAAAAACAAGTGCAAAAGTAATAATTTTATGCAGCGTTAAAGGAATAGTTCACTATTTTACAACTTGACGTTACGGTTAGATGGTTCACCCTGAAAGTAGTCTATGGGCCAGGAGAAACTGTAATCCATGGTTCAGTTTTCTTTACACAGCCATTACAAACTTTATCTGACTTTAGCCACCACTAGCTAAAAATCAATGGGAGTGATGGGGGCATGTGAGCATGTTGTTGTTTTGTATAGCCAAATCACCTTTAGGTATCATCAAACCAAATATGGAACTGATTTCAGGTGATTTGGACATTATTATTATTTTATTATTTGTCCTAAAAAACCTATAGTGCTCCCGCCGGCGCTTAGATGTACCATTGTGTTAGGTTTGTTCAAATAGAGCCCATGTAGTCAAACGGGAACCTAACCGCAACATTGCTACAGTACAAGCAGACTGAACGGAAGTGGATGAAGAGACAGGAGAATAACCACAGCCTTGTTACTAGAAGACTGAATGGAAATAGATGAAGAGACAGGAGAATAACCACAGCCTTGTTACTAGAAGACTGAATGGAAATAGATGAAGAGACAGGAGAATAACCACAGCCTTGTTACTAGAAGACTGATGGAAATAGATGAAGAGACAGGAGAATAACCACAGCCTTGTTACTAGAAGACTGAATGGAAATAGATGAAGAGACAGGAGAATAACCACAGCCTTGTTACTAGAAGACTGAATGGAAATAGATGAAGAGACAGGAGAATAACCACAGCCTTGTTACTAGAAGACTGATGGAAATAGATGAAGAGACAGGAGAATAACCACAGCCTTGTTACTAGAAGACTGATGGAAATAGATGAAGAGACAGGAGAATAACCACAGCCTTGTTACTAGAAGACTGAATGGAAATAGATGAAGAGACAGGAGAATAACCACAGCCTTGTTACTAGAAGACTGAATGGAAATAGATGAAGAGACAGGAGAATAACCACAGCCTTGTTACTAGAAGACTGAATGGAAATAGATGAAGAGACAGGAGAATAACCACAGCCTTGTTACTAGAAGACTGAATGGAAATAGATGAAGAGACAGGAGAATAACCACAGCCTTGTTACTAGAAGACTGAATGGAAATAGATGAAGAGACAGGAGAATAACCACAGCCTTGTTACTAGAAGACTGAATGGAAATAGATGAAGAGAGAGGAGAATAACCACAGCCTTGTTACTAGAAGACTGATGGAAATAGATGAAGAGACAGGAGAATAACCACAGCCTTGTTACTAGAAGACTGATGGAAATAGATGAAGAGACAGGAGAATAACCACAGCCTTGTTACTAGAAGACTGATGGAAATAGATGAAGAGACAGGAGAATAACCACAGCCTTGTTACTAGAAGACTGATGGAAATAGATGAAGAGACAGGAGAATAACCACAGCCTTGTTACTAGAAGACTGATGGAAATAGATGAAGAGACAGGAGAATAACCACAGCCTTGTTACTAGAAGACTGATGGAAATAGATGAAGAGACAGGAGAATAACCACAGCCTTGTTACTAGAAGACTGAATGGAAATAGATGAAGAGACAGGAGAATAACCACAGCCTTGTTACTAGAAGACTGAATGGAAATAGATGAAGAGACAGGAGAATAACCACAGCCTTGTTACTAGAAGACTGAATGGAAATAGATGAAGAGACAGGAGAATAACCACAGCCTTGTTACTAGAAGACTGAATGGAAATAGATGAAGAGACAGGAGAATAACCACAGCCTTGTTACTAGAAGACTGAATGGAAATAGATGAAGAGACAGGAGAATAACCACAGCCTTGTTCCTAGAAGACTGAATGGAAAAAGAGACAGGAAAGTTGTCTAACCTAACCCCAACACTACTGCCAGCAAACTGAATGGAGGTGGATGAAGAGGAGACAGAGTCTAACCTAACCCCAACACTACTACCAGCAAACTGAATGGAGGTGGATGAAGAGGAGACAGAGTCTAACCTAACCCCAACACTACTACCAGCAAACTGAATGGAGGTGGATGAAGAGGAGACAGAGTCTAACCTAACCCCAACACTACTACCAGCAAACTGAATGGAGGTGGATTAACAGGAGACAGAGTCTAACCTAACCCCAACACTACTACCAGCAAACTGAATGGTGGTGGATTAACAGGAGACAGAGTCTAACCTAACCCCAACACACCTACGAGGAAACTGAATGAAGGTGGATGAAGAGGAGACCGAGTCTAACCTAACTCCAACACTACTACCAGCAAACTGAATAGAACTGGAGGTAGATGAGGAGATAGTAAGGAGAGTTAATTAATATGTCTGGGTTATGGTTCATTAGGACAGATCCTGTCTAATCAGGTTAACATACCTCCTCATTAGAGATGACTGTAACAGATAAATTCACCTGCAGGCTGTATCACGATGGCCCTCCGCTATTCCCTACATCAACATGATACATGAACATGAAATCCCCCCCTACTAACCCCGATACCCCGATACCACTAAGCAGATGCTTTTATTCATCAGTACATACATTTTTGTGTGATCCCTGTGGGAATTGAACCCACGATATTGGCGTTGCTAATACCATGTTTACCAGCTGAGGCACACATACCAGGATGAATATTTTACTGGTTTGACAGAGGTATCTCTCTCTGTTCAGAATGAAGCAGTCATGTCTGCTCTGGACTGGCAGGTGGAGGGTGACTTGCTTTATCAAGATAAATGACTGCTGGTGATTGACACTATTACAGGATGCCTGACAAACATATTCATGATATTGCTGATATCTCTGACACATCTGTGAGATGTCTATGATCTCTCATTAATCTCTCTCTGCTGTTTGTACTGAAAGCTACAGTATTTATGGGAGCAATCCGCTCCCTGTATCGGTAATTGTTATAAAATAACATTAGTATTTGAGTTAATAAATTGCTTTGCTATTTGGGACTCGTGGAACGATTTGAAAGAAATTGGATTTAAAAAGAGATTGGAAAGATTGGGTTACGATAACCTGCCTCTTCCTCCCTCCCTCCTTCCCATCTCAGCATTCAAGTGGTGCGCCTCACTCTAGTCAGCCCATCCACAGTGCACCCTAGGAGCAAGAGCTGCCAGTGCAGGGCCATGTATGAGATGAGGATGAGACAGCAGCCAGCACCTCTCCCTCACCTCTCATTGTGCTGCATTATCATCCTCCTTCAGACAATTTATACATGTTTAATCACCCCACACACACCATAATGCACCACTGCAGCTCTGCGTGCTGACACCACAGCTCCTATTTTAGAACTTTCTGCTAAACATCAGAACCTGGAGTTATGTAAGGTAAGGGGGTGGGCGTTAGAGAGATGGCCCCCGTCAGCACCTCACCTTCACACAAACACACACACACATATGCATGCACGCCACACATCCTTCCCTACTTAGACAGTTAGGGTAACAGTAGAAGTGGGAATGAGGCACACCGTATGACAGCTCACCTGGCCCCTCGTCTCCTTCCGGAGTGGCCCTGAAGCACACAGAACACAACAGAACAGGACAGAACAGGACACTGTCTCTGTGCACATTAATGATTAATGACCAAGGTCTCAGAGACGTGGTGAGGATAGAGGTGACGTGGTGAGGATAGAGATGACGTGATGAGGATAGAGGTGACGTGGTGAGGATAGAGATGACGTGATGAGGATTGAGGTGACGTGGTGAGGATAGAGGTGACGTGGTGAGGATAGAGGTGACGTGGTGAGGATAGAGATGACGTGATGAGGATTGAGGTGATGTGGTGAGGATAGAGGTGACGTGGTGAGGATAGAGATGACGTGATGAGGATTGAGGTGACGTGGTGAGGATAGAGGTGACGTGGTGAGGATAAAGGTGACGTGGTGAGGATCGAGGTGACGTGGTGAGGATAGAGATGACGTGGTGAGGATAGAGGTGACGTGCTGAGGATAGAGGTGACGTGCTGAGGATAGAGATGACGTGCTGAGGATAGAGGTGACGTGGTGAGGATAGAGGTGACGTGGTGAGGATAGAGGTGACATGGTGAGGATAGAGGTGACGTGGTGAGGATAGAGGTGATGTGGTGAGGATAGTGATGACGTGGTGAGGATAGAGGTGACGTGGTGAGGAGAGGAGAGTCCAGTCAGGCAGAAACTAACCCCATCCCCAGGCAGGCTAATTTGAGCGACTAGGCTGCAAGGTCACTTTGACCTTCACTGGGGACAGGAAGTACAAGCTGGCCAATGGGAGGTACTGTACAGTTTGAGTAAGGAAGAAAAGAGAGGGTTTGACATCTGATAATCTTCTGGGCAACCTTCTGCAAGCCCTTTCCTGTGTCCTGTATGCATCCTCAAATCTCAGGTACCTGACTACAAGTATTTCTGTCTGTCTACCAACGGAGAATTTAGCCTCCATTTCCAAACATCTCACCCAAACATCCATCTTGGCAATCTGCAGGGAGGCAGCTGTGGAAATCAGGCCAAGACGGAACGTTAACCCCATTAATGACACAGATCATGTAGGAGTTAACCTTCCCGCAGGCTACAGTGAAACTGGAGTAAAGACAGGGCCATATATAGAGGGGGCTTAACTGCCTGAGACCAGGCAGAGGAAATTACAACTTTTAGTATTTTTGAGCAACTTGTGAACAGCATGCAAGTATTGTAGGTTTCAGAGTACAGATATGTACAAGTGTTGTTGTGTGGCAGTATAATGTGTATGTGTAAGTACACATGTGTAAGCAAGCAGACAGGTTTCAGGTAGTGTTATGGCCAATGTAGGCTGACATTTGTGTTGTTGTTAAAATGCAATTTTTGGCCCATTTGATTTAAGAGTTTGGCGTGCAGTCTGTGTGGTGTGCGATTTGGCATGCAGTGGGTGGTGTGTGTGTGTGTGTCTGGGCTACAACACCAGTCTGACGAGAGCAGCAGGATGGCGGGCGGTGATGTAATAAGCCTGTTGCTATGGAGACCGGCATTAGTATCATAGCCTACCCCAACGTCACAACAAATCCAAGGACGGGAGAAAGTCATCGTCACAGGCTAGGCTGGCATCATCCTGTGTGTGTGTGTGTGTGTGTGTGTGTGTGTGTGTGTGTGTGTGTGTGTGTGTGTGTGTGTGTGTGTGTGTGTGTGTGTGTGTGTGTGTGTGTGTGGCTGCTGAAGGAGCTGGTCTGACTGTTTACATCATCCTGCAAGGCACAACTATCACTAAATGATAAACATTCCCTCAAACAAAAGATACTGTACCAAGGCCTAATACAGTGAGTCTACTCAGTTGTATCAAATAATCAATCACCTTTATTTACAAAGACTTTTTACATCAGCAGTTGTCACAAAGTGCTTATACAGAAACCCAGCCTAGAACCCCAGAGGGCAAGGAATGCAGATGTATGAATGAAGCACAGTGGCTAAGAAAAACACCCTAGAAAGGCAGGAACCCAGGTAGAAACCTAGAGAGGAACCAGGCTCTGAGGGGTGGCCAGTCCTAAAAACCATTTCTTACCCCAGGATACCTGAACTAGTGACTATCCGGGAGAAGAAAGAAAAAGCAGCACTCTGTTGCTGTGTAAATCTGATAGATTTATTGACGGGACAAACAATGGGCTTACGTTTCAGCATAAATCGCCTTCATCCAAGCCTTGAGTAGGAAAACAATGGGAGGCCCCTATTTACCGCGTTATGTCATTCAAACATGTCAATACTGTCAGTAGTATTAGCAACTACACAGGTTATTCAAACAAGAGCATGATCATCATTCAAGATTCCTACACATAATTCCACTTGAAAAACATTGACATTTTGAAAGATTGAAATGAACAAAGAAAAGCATATTTATAAAAAAAGATGAGAAAGAGAGCTGTTCATTCAGGAACCTTTGGCCCGACGCAATCCCCAAAGAGCCCAAAGAGCAAGCAATGCAGATGTAGAAGCACAGTGGCGTGGGAAAACCCCCTATAAGAGATTATAAGAGTATGGCCATTAAGGCCAGATCATTATGAAGTGGGTTATTTTTATGAGCTCATGTGTTCAATGAAAATTCCCTGTATGTTTCATCAAACAATAAACAATATGACATTCTGTGGTTGAAAAATAGTCAACTAGTAATCAACCTGTTCAATGTGAAACCTGATACTGAATGAACTGCATAGCACCCTCAAACTCAACTCTGGACCTCCAAGCCAGTTCCACTGCATCTTTTCATTGTTCACCTCTAATCAGGGACTGATTTAGACCTGGGACACCCGGTGTGTGCAGAAAACCAGCAGGCCCCGGACCTTGTAGGGTCAGAGTTGAGTAGCCCTGGCATAGGCAATCCTCCAATGTCCTCAGCTCACCTACAGTACTATACGTTCTAAGCCTGGCTGGGAGTGGGACCACTATCTATATGAAAGCTGACATTGCCTGGATCATGACATTTATACAATTACTGATTATCACCTCAGTCAAATTAGCTCTTAAATGGATATTTGGAATCTAACTGATATTGCTGCAAACATCAATGATCTCGTTCTTGCTGCTGGTGAGTCTCTGATCCACCTCTACGCAGACGACACCATTCTGTATACTTCTGGCCCTTCTTTGGACTCTGTGTTAACAACTCTCCTTCCGTGATCTCCAATTGCTCTTAAATACAAGTAAAACTAAATGCATGCTCTTCAACCGATCGCTGCCTGCATCTGCCCGCCTGTCCAACATCACTACTCTGGACGCCTCTGACTTAGAATACGTGGACAACTACAAATACCTAGGTGTCTGGTTAGACTGTAAACTCTCCTTCCAGACTCACATCAAACATCTCCAAACCAAAGTTAAATCTAGAATTGGCTTCCTATTTCGCAACAAAGCCTCCTTCACTCATGCTGCCAAAAATACCCTTGTAAAACTGACCATCCTACTGATCCTCGACTTCGGCGACGTCATTTACAAAATAGCCTCCAATACCCTACTCAATAAATTTGATGCAGTCTATCACAGTGCCATCCGTTTTGTCACCAAAGCCCCATATACTACCTACCACTGCGACCCAAACAACTACCTCTTTCCCTACTATATTTATTTATTTATTTTGCTCCTTTGCACCCCATTATTTCTATTTCTACTTTGCACATTCCACTGCAAATCTACCATTCCAGTGTTTTACTTGCTATATTGTATTTACTTCACCACCATGGCCTTTATTGCCTTTACCTCCCTTATCTCACATTATTTGCTCACATTGTATATAGACTTATTTTTCTATTGTATTATTGACTGTATGTTTGTTTTACTCCATGTGTAACTCTGTGTTGTTGTATGTGTCGAACTGCTTTGCTTTATCTTGGCCAGGTCGCAGTTGTAAATGAGAACTTGTTCTCAACTTGCCTACCTGGTTAAATAAAGGTGTAATAAAATACAATAAAAACAGATTGTCATTTTGCTATGTTTTTGGTGGAAGAACATTGTTTGCATCCATGAGCTAGCTAGCTTTTTTATGACCAGTGATAGTGTAATCAATGTGATATGTGAAATACGAGTGATAGTGTAATCAATGTGTTATAACTACATAAATAATGTATGAACGCGTTCAATTATTATGTGACATGCAGTCATATTCAGATCCTGATTGGTCAGATTATTTGACACGTCAAAAAGAAATAGGTTTTGATTTTGTTTTACTGGTAATGGGGACGAACGTAAATGCCAACAAAATCATTTTTGGGTTAGTGTGTGTGTGTGTGTGTGTGTGTGTGTGTAACCTGTATTTAACTAGGCAAGTCAGTTAATAACAAATTCTTATTTACAAAACCCGGACGACGCTGGGCCAATTGTGCACCGCCCTATGGGACCAATCACGGCCGGATGTGGTAGAGCCTGGATTCGAACCAGGGACTGTAGTTATGCCTCTTGCACTGAGATGCAGTGCCTTAGACTGCTGCGTGCGTCCATGTGTGTGTGTTAACTATTTAACTGGCCGCAAAAAAATGTAATATTGGTAATCGGTATCGTTTTTTTGGCAAGCAAAATATTGGATATCGCTATCTGCCAAAAATGTCATATCGGTGCATCACTAGTTGAAATAGGTTAAATTATTGTCATTTCAGTGCTTTATCCTTAAACATGGCTGTTGATTATGTTATTGTCCCTGAAGAAGAGAGTAATTGTAAATTACTTGCAGGAATGAATGCGGATGATGACTCACAATCTACATTGTTTTTCAGTTTGCTTTTCCAACAATGTTTACTCATTGTTTAATCATAAACTCTACCTTGTGTTTTACAGATGACCCTCCCTTCCTTAACTACTAAGATGGATGATCTATAAAAAGAAACACACATTATTACTGCAGAACGGTAACTGCTCAGTGCCAATCTAATGTTCACCAATTAGATTTGTGTGGCCGACCGGCCGTAGGTGGCTAGGAGCTGCAGTAAATGAACAGAGTGATGGAAAACGTGTCTGGAATGTATTCACTGGCAAGCAGCTACTGGGATAAAGATAGGAGCGCTATGCTGTGTCTCTGTCTGTCTGTCTACTGGGATAAAGATAGAAGAGCTATGCTGTGTCTCTGTCTGTCTACTGGGATACAGATAGGAGAGCTATGCTGTGTCTCTGTCTGTCTGTCTGTCTGTCTGTCTGTCTGTCTGTCTGTCTGTCTGTCTGTCTGTCTGTCTGTCTGTCTCTGTCTGTCTGTCTACTGGGATAAAGATAGGAGAGCTATGCTGTGTCTGTCTGTCTGTCTGTCTACTGGGATAAAGATAGTAGAGCTATGCTGTGTCTCTGTCTGTCTGTCTGTCTACTGGGATAAAGATAGGAGAGCTATGCTGTCTGTCTGTCTGTCTGTCTGTCTGTCTGTCTACTGGGATAAAGATAGGAGAGCTATGCTGTGTCTCTGTCTGTCTGTCTACTGGGATAAAGATAGGAGAGCTATGCTGTTTCTCTGTCTGTCTACTGGGATAAAGATAGGAGAGCTATGCTGTCTGTCTGTCTGTCTACTGGGATAAAGATAGGAGAGCTATGCTGTCTGTCTGTCTACTGGGATAAAGATAGGAGAGCCATGCTGTCTGTCTGTCTGTCTGTCTGTCTGTCTGTCTGTCTGTCTGTCTGTCTGTCTGTCTGTCTACTGGGATAAAGATAGGAGAGCTATGCTGTGTCTCTGTCTGTCTGTCTGTCTGTCTACTGGGATAAAGATAGGAGAGCTATGCTGTGTCTCTGTCTGTCTGTCTACTGGGATAAAGATAGGAGAGCTATGCTGTGTCTCTGTCTGTCTGTCTGTCTACTGGGATAAAGATAGGAGAGCTATGCTGTGTCTCTGTCTGTCTGTCTACTGGGATAAAGATAGGAGAGCTATGCTGTCTGTCTGTCTACTGGGATAAAGATAGGAGAGCTATGCTGTCTGTCTGTCTACTGGGATAAAGATAGGAGAGCTATGCTGTCTGTCTGTCTACTGGGATAAAGATAGGAGAGCTATGCTGTGTCTCTTTCTGTCTGTCCGTCCGTCCGTCCGTCTGTCTGCATGAGGACGAGACAGGTAGGAGTGATGCGGAAACGTGCCACTGGAAATGGGCAGTGGGCACACATAGACACGCACATACATACATGCGTGCGTGCGCGTGCACACACACACACACGCACATACACGCTCGCACACACACAAACAAATCATGAAACTTCAAGAAGTTTATACTGTTTTATTTAAATATTCCATCAAAATGTGACAATTCCTTTAAACAAATAATTCCTGAAATTCCCATACCACTGGCATCCCTAAACTAAGTCTCAGTAGTATGAAATATGTTTGCTAGCAGAGGTCAACATTACATAGTTAAACACAGGTTTGCTTTTCTAACAGGAGTGACCAATAAATGTTCTGAAAGTTGTGCTCATTTAGTTAGCATGCAAAATTCTGCTCTGCCATGAACTAACATAGGACCGAACCTGACGGTAAAGTCACAAGGCTCCTTAACAGCTTCTACCCAAAATCAAATGGCCACCCGGACTATTTACATTGACCCCCCTTTGCTACTCGTTGTTATTATCTATGCATAGTCACTTTACAAATGACCTTAACTAACCTGTACCCCCGCACCGTTTATTTAGTAAATATTCTCCAAATATAACTCCATTTCTTGAACTACATTGTTGGTTAAAGGGCTTGTTAGTAAGCGTTTTGTGTAGCGCCGGCTACGCTAAATCTTTTGTTTACGTCGCATTCAGGCATTTTGGGGTGTTGCATGATATCAGATAATAGCTTCTCATGCTTTCGCCGAAAAGCATTTTAAAAATCTGACTTGTTGCCTAGATTCACAACGAGTGTAAGGTGTTCATTGTTGGTTAAAGGGCTTGTTATTAAGCATTTCACTGTAAGGTGTTCATTGTTGGTTAAAGGCCTTGTTATTAAGCATTTCACTGTAAGGTGTTCATTGTTGGTTAAAGGCCTTGTTAGTAAGCATTTCACTGTAAGGTGTTCATTGTTGGTTAAAGGGCCTGTTAGTAAGCATTTCACTGTGAGGTGTTCATTGTAATACCTGTTGTATTTGGCACATTTGACAAATAACATGTGATTTGATTTGATAGTATTTGAAGTATCTCAAACCTTTGTGTGAATCTTCCACTGACATCAATCCATGAGGTACAAAGTGTGTTTCTAAAGTTAGGGTACAGCTCTTTAAAGAAACACAATTTTGTTAGAACTACTATAGCTTAATCCATATACTGTACATTTATACATACAACTGAAAAAACGCCAATATGGATGAATATAGCCCAGATAACTTTCTCTCTGACTGAGTCATTCTGCTGCTGTCCATCCACCTGTCTCTGAGCTGAGAGAAGAGAGAAGAGAGAGACAGAGAGAGAGGGGGTGTAGAAAAGAGACGAGGAAAGGAGAGGAGAGCTCCCACAAGCGAAGGCAGACTAACACTGTCTCTTTCATCTCAAATACAGCCCACGAGACAAGAGTCTGAGCGTGTTCTGTGTTGGTAAACTCCCTCTCAACAAGACACTTTAGGATTACAAAGAATCTCCCTCTCTCTCTCTCTCTCTCTCTCTCTGTTTGTGTAGTCTGTCCACAAGAGATTAAACAGGAAGAGGAATGGGAACTTTGGTTAGCACTTGAGTGTATCGTGATGTGTGTATGGAAGTGATCTGATGATGGGGGAAGTTATGGCTGGTGAGAGGAGAGGAGAGGGGAGAGGAAAAAGACAGAGAGAGAGAGAGAGAGAGAGAGAGAGGCAGAGGAGAGGGGAGAGGAAAAAGACAGAGAGAGAGAGAGAGAGGAGAGGAGAGGGGAGAGGAAAAAGACAGAGAGAGAGAGAGAGAGAGAGAGAGAGAGAGGAGAGGGGAGAGGAAAAAGACAGAGAGAGAGAGAGAGAGAGAGAGAGAGAGAGAGAGAGAGAGAGAGAGAGAGAGAGAGGCAGAGGAGAGGCTTAATATGCGACACACACTGGCTGAGATAAAAAAGAAAAGGTCAAAATAGAACTGAACCAGGCAGCCAAACAAAACGCGAGGCCTGAGAGAAAAAACAAAAGAAGAGAAAAAAATGTATGGAGAGTACCGGAAGGGTGCAAAATGGCCAGCCGAAAGACAAATACAAATACCTACAGTGGGGAGAACAAGTATTTGATACACTGCAGATTTTGCAGGTTTTCCTACTTACAAAGCATGTAGAGGTCTGTCATTTTTATCATAGGTACACTTCAACTGTGAGAGACGGAATCTAAAACAAAAATCCAGAAAATCACATTGTATGATTTTTAAGTAATTCATTTGCATTTTATTGCATGACATAAGTATTTGATCACCTACCAACCAGTAAGAATTCCGGCTCTCACAGATCTGTTAGTTTTTCTTCAAGAAGCCCTCCTGTTCTCCACTCATTACCTGTATTAACTGCACATGTTTGAACTCGTTACCTGTATAAAAGACACCTGTCCACACACTCAATCAAACAGACTCCAACCTCTCCACAATGGCCAAGACCACAATGGCCAAGACCAGAGAGCTGTGTATGGACATCAGGGATAAAATTGTAGACCCGCACAAGGCTGAGATGGGTTACAGGACAATAGGCAAGCAGCTTGGTGAGAAGGCAACAACTGTTGGTGCAATTATTAGAAAATTGAAGAAGTTCAAGATGACGGTCAATCACCCTCGGTCTGGGGCTCCATGCAAGATCTCACTTCGTGGGGCATCAATGATCATGAGGAAGGTGAAGGATCAGCCCAGAACTACAGTCTCAAAGAAAACCATTAGTAACACACTACGCCGTCATGGATTAAAATCCTGCAGCACACGCAAGGTCCCCCTGCTCAAGCCAGCACATGTTTAGGCCCATCTGAAGTTTGCCAATGACCATCTGGATGATCCAGAGGAGGAATGGGAGAAGGTCATGTGGTCTGATGAGACAAAAATAGAGCTTTTTGGTCTAAACTCCACTCGCCGTGTTTGGAGGAAGAAGAATGATGAGTACAACCCCAAGAACACCATCCCAACCGTGAAGCAAGGAGGTGGAAACATCATTCTTTGGGGATGCTTTTCTACAAAGGGGACAGGACGACTGCACCGTATTGAGGGGAGGATGGATGGGGCCATGTATCTCGAGATCTTGGCCAATAGCCTCCTTCCCTCAGTAAGAACATTGAAGATTGGTTGTGGCTGGGTCTTCCAGCATGACAACGACCCGAAACACACAGGCAGGGCAACTAAGGAGTGGCTCCGTAAGAAGCATCTCAAGGTCCTGGAGTAGCCTAGCCAGTCTCCAGACCTGAACCCAATAGAAAATCTTTGGAGGGAGCTGAAAGTCTGTATTGCCCAGCGACAGCCCTGAAACCTGAAGGCTATGGAGAAGGTCTGTATGGAGGAGTGGGCCAAAATCCCTGCTGCAGTGTGTGCAAACCTGGTCAAGAACTACAGGAAACGTATGATCTCTGTAATTGCAAACAAAGTATTCTGTACCAAATATTAAGTTCTGCTTTTCTGATGTATCAAATACTTATGTCATGCAATAAAATGCCAATTAATTACTTAAAAATCATACAATGTGATTTTCTGGATTTTTGTTTTAGATTTCGTCTCTCACAGTTGAAGTGTACCTATGATAAAAATTACAGACCACTACATGCTTTGTAAGTAGGAAAATCTGCAAAATCAGCAGTGTATCAAATACTTGTTCTCCCCACTGTATATGTGTTAAATGTCAGAACAGACATTGCTGGCTTACTAATGAATCCCATTTGTGGGAGAATAGAGCAGTTTTGGAGTCAAGAACGAATGCACAGTATATCTATAGTACTTTGTGATGTGTACTGAGTGTAGTAATGTGATGATCACATACATTTGTCACTTACTGTTGAGGTATAAAAGCCAAAGACAGAATTTGTAACATTAAGACTACCCAAAACAAAACATTACAACTTTCTATGCCTGCAGTGCTTTTCTTCAAACTCATGCTTTTCCACCCACATGGGTCAAATACTATTGTCCATGATTCAACAAAAGCACTCAAGCAGTTCAACACGTTTTCCCTAGCTACAGCGCTGTGTAAAAACTTTGATTCAGTGTGCAATTTATTTGAATCCAGATGGCAAACTGACTTTCAGCTATTTCCAGCAGAGCTCTGTTAAATCCCCACACAGAGAGCTGAACAGCAGCCTTTTAGCTTCTATTTAGCACTCTCTCTTACTATCTCTATCTCCCTTTCAACAGCGAGCCTCTCTCTCTCTCTCTCTCTCTCTCTCTCTCTCTCTCTCTCTCTCTCTCTCTCTCTCTCTCTCTCTCTCTCTCTCTCTCTCTCTCTCTCTCTCTCTCTCTCTCTCTCTCTCTCTCTCTCTCTCTCTCTCTCTCTCTCTCTCTCTCTCTCTCTCTCTCTCTCTCTCTCTCTCTCTCTCTCTCTCTCTCTCTCTCTCTCTCTCTCTCTCTCTCTCTCTCTCTCTCTCTCTCTCTCTCTCTCTCTCTCTCTCTCTCTCTCTCTCTCTCTCTCTCTCTCTGAACAGAATGCAGAGCAAAGTTTTAGCTTCTTTGGTTATTGTGCCTTTGCTTCCCTATGGCACTCTCTCGTCACTTCAGTCTAGATTGAGCTAGCAGGAGGCGCTCCAGCTGACAAGGTAGAAACACAATATAAAAGAAGGATGTGAAAATACAGCATGATGACGCTACAGACCAGATGAGACGTTTTTCCTGAAGTCTACCACTCATTATTTTATATAACAACAACAGTGTGGAAACTAAAATTATTGACAGTGGCTTCTAACAATGCTTTAAAGGGATACTTCAGGGAAATGCCCTTTATCTACTTCCCCGGAGTCAGATGAACTTGTAGATTCTATTTGTATGTCTCTGCGTCCAGTATGAAGGAAGTTAGAGGTAGATTCGCAAGTCAAAGCTTACTAGGGTTAGCACAATGACTGGACGTCTATGGTAACAGCTAGCACGCTAGTTAGCAATTGCGCTAATGCTACAGTACTTAGCAACATACTTCAAACTGCACGTAGAGATACAAAAGATATCCAGGAGTTCATCTGACTCTGGGGAGTAGATAAAGGACTTCATTGCCAAAATCCGAAGTATCTCTTTAAGCCTATACTTTCTTTAGAGACCTCAGTCGGCTTTAAATCCGAAGTATCGCTTTAAGCCTATACTTTCTTTAGAGACTTCAGTCGGCTTTAAATCCGAAGTATCTCTTTAAGCCTATACTTTCTTTAGAGACCTCAGTCGGCTTTAAATCCAAAGTATCGCTTTAAGCCTATACTTTCTTTAGAGACCTCAGTCGGCTTTAAATCCGAAGTATCGCTTTAAGCCTATACTTTCTTTAGAGACCTCAGTCGGCTTTAAATCTTAAGTATCTCTTTAAGCCTATACTTTCTTTAGAGACCTCAGTCGGCTTTAAATCCGAAGTATCGCTTTAAGCCTATACTTTCTTTAGAGACTTCAGTCGGCTTTAAATCCGAAGTATCTCTTTAAGCCTATACTTTCTTTAGAGACCTCAGTCGGCTTTAAATCCAAAGTATCGCTTTAAGCCTATACTTTCTTTAGAGACCTCAGTCGGCTTTAAATCCGAAGTATCGCTTTAAGCCTATACTTTCTTTAGAGACCTCAGTCGGCTTTAAATCTGAAGTATCTCTTTAAGCCTATACTTTCTTTAGAGACCTCAGTCGGCTTTAAATCCGAAGTATCGCTTTAAGCCTATACTTTCTTTAGAGACCTCAGTCGGCTTTAAATCCGAAGTATCGCTTTAAGCCTATACTTTCTTTAGAGACCTCAGTCGGCTTTAAATCCGAAGTATCTCTTTAAGCCTATACTTTCTTTAGAGACCTCAGTCGGCAACGCTGGTGTACCTTGAAGATGGGGGAGACTTTGGAGATACATCCTCTAGGCCAGATCTAAAAGGACATGAAGCCAGTCCATTTTAAAGAACAGCCTCTATCTCTGTGATATTACATACGCGTAGCATTTACGTCAAGATTTCACAACATTCAGTTATTCCTTGAGGGGAATATAACAGTAGTAGGCTTTGTAACAAAAGTCAAACTAGTAGTAACCAAACATCAACATTCTGGGAGGACACATATATATATATATATATATATATATACACAGTTGAAGTCGGAAGTTTACATACACCTAGGTTGGAGTCATTAAAACTAGTTTTTCAGCCACTCCTTAAATTTCTTGTTAACAAACTATAGTTTTGGCAAATCGGTTAGGACATCTACTTTGTGCAAGACACAAGTAATTTTTCCAACAATTGTTTACAGACAGATTATTTCACCTATAATTCACTGTATCACAATTCCAGTGGGTCATGCCTTTAAATAGCTTGGAAAATTCCCGAAAACGATGTCATAGCTTTCGAAGATTCTGATAAGCTAAATGATCATTTGAGTCAATTGGAGGTGTACCTGTGGATGTATTTCAAGGCCTACCTTCAAACTCAGTGCCTCTTTGCTTGACATCATGGGAAAATAAAAAAGAATCAGCCAAGACCTCAGAAAATAAATTGAAGACCTCCAAAAGTCTGGTTCAACCTTGGGAGCAATTTCCAAATGCCTGAAGGTACCACGTTCATCTGTACAAACAAGTATAAACACCATGGGACCACGCAGCCATCATACCACTCAGGAAGGAGACGCCATCTGTCTCCTAGAGATGAACGTACTTTGGTGCGAAAAGTGCAAATCAATCCCAGAACAACAGCAAAGGACCTTGTGAAGATGCTGGAAGAAAACAGGTACAAAAGTATCTACAGTAAAACAAGTCCTATATCGACATAAACTGAAAGGCCTCTCAGCAAGGAAGAAGCCACTGCTCCAAAACCGCCATAAAAAAGCCAGACTACGGTTTGCAACTGCACATGGGGACAAAGATCATACTTTTTGGAGAAATGTCTCTGGTCTGTCTCTGGTCTGATGAAACAAAAATAGAACTGTTTGGCCATAATGACCATCGTTATGTTTGGAGGAAACACCATCCCAATCGTGAAGCACGGGGTGTCAGCATCATGTTGTGGGGGTGCTTTACTGCAGGAGGGACTGGTGCACTTCACAAAATAGATGGCATCATGAGGCTGGAAAATTATGTGGATGGAAAATTATGGATATATTGAAGCAACATCTCAAGACATCAGTCAGGAAGTTAAAGCTTGGTCGCAAATGGGTCTTCCAAATGAACAATGACCCCAAGCATACTTCCAAAGTTGTGGCAAAATGGCTTAAGGACAACAAAACCAAGGTATTGGAGTGGCCATCACAAAGCCCTGACCTCAATCCTATAATAAATTTGTGGGCAGAAGTGAAAAAGTGTGTGCGTGCAAGGAGGCCTACAAAGCTCTGTCAGGAGGATTGGGCCAAAATTCACCTAACTTATTGTGGGAAGCTTGTGGAAGGCTACCCGAAACATTTGACCCAAGTTAAACAATTTATAGGCAATGTTACCAAATACTACTTCAACTGTATATATTGCTGAGGGTATTTGTCAGGCAGGGAGGCTATGCTATTGGCTGCTGAGCAGATGTTGGCCCTAGCAGAGTGTCTGAATCTCAGCACAGCCCTAGTCCCCGTTACAATGCAGCCAGGCAGTCAGCCAGGCAGCCAGCCAGGCAGGCACAAGATCCCCAAGAGACAAGAGAGGACAACAACAATATCAACACAAATACACACACAGATACGCTCTTAGGCACACAACATTAACTGGTGAGGAAAAGGAGAATGTGGTTCCCTTATTTCCCATAACATTAACATAACTATATCACACGTCTGTGCTTATAGTAACACTATCTCCCATCATCAATAGAAGAGGCACTGTAACACATGTAATTAGCGTGATTGTGTGGAAACACCCTCAGTACATTAGCCTATATCCTACATATTCAACTGGCGGATCGCGGACCGGATTCGGACCCAGAACGGGGTCAACATGGACCATAGGCCCCCCCAAAAAATTGAATAATTAGACTTCTTTTTTACTCGTCGGGCTTCGACCCTTGGTACCATAAACACACAAGACATGGATGATACATAGATATGCAGGAAATTAGCTTTAAAACTGCAAATTGTCTATCCGCCAACAAGAGGGGTGTGAACAGTTTGAGGTCGCATGGGTTGCGAGGTGGGGGTTTGTTTCTACGCTGAAAAATTACATTATCCAACTGGACCTTTGCCACCTAGGAAATGTGTGTAACCGGGCCTTCTCAAATAGTACGTGAGTACCCCTGGCCTCTATCACGCCACACTATCCCCCCATGCCTTAGTCTACATGCAGCCTGTGTGTTTTTCACCTCCCCCACCAGTGGCTTAGGCCCTAAGCCCTGATAGGCTGTGGAGAGGACAGTCAGAGGAGAGACCCGTGGGATATTGGGTTGTTGGGTATCCTCCAGAGTCCTGGGCTGCATCCCAAATACCTTTCTATTCCCTATGTTTTGACCTGGGCCCGTAGGGAATAGAGTGCTATTTGGGATTCACACCAGACTAACCTGGCCAGCCTTCCACACTGACTACAGGACACAGACATGCATCCTATACAGGGATGCCAAGAGGAAGGGGCCAGTGCCAGTCAACATTGGCATAATCAGTACAGCTAACATGTACAGGCCGTCTTGGTGTAAAATTTCATCTTTCCCTCTCTCTCATTCTCCCCCCTCTCTCTCTATTATAGCCCCCTCTCCATCCCTCAATCTGTATCTTTCCTCTCTCTCTCTGTGAGAGATGCTGTGTTCAACTTCCTATAGCACCAAGCCCACTGAGAGGATGAGATGATAGTAATGTGCAGAGCTAATGTGCAGAGCGTGCACCTCTATAGGGCAGCACAGCAATCATACTGATCCTCTCTCTCTTTCCTTTACAGGACGAAACACATCATTCCTTTGTAGCTCAGTTGGTGGAGCATGACACTTGTAACGCCAGGGTAGTGGGCTTGATTCCCGGGTCCACCCATATTTAAAATGTATGCATGCATGACTAAGTCACTTTGGATAAAAGTGTTTTATAAATGGCATCTATTATTATATATTTATTATCATTCAGAGTGACTGAACACACGCAAACACCCTTGGACACACACACACAAACATCCAGAGAAACACACAGATACACAAATAATCACACACACACACAAACATCCAGAGAAACACACAGATACACAAATAACCACACACACACACACACACATACAGGTACGGTGCTGCACACACACAAGTACGCACAAATACACACCATAACAAGTATGAGCACCTCAGTAACAACATCATTAATATGCAGATTGAATATCAAAAGGAAGAGAAGACTTAATGGGATTCCATGAATTGCAGCAAACTGCAACAAAACAATGTTCAAGTTCACTGCTTTTGACACAATCATCTGTCTGAACAGAATCCCCTTCCCTCCCTCCCATTTCAAAGATGATGTCCTCTACAGCAGGAGAACTGCAGCACTCTTAAATAAGCGTTGTCACTCCTTTCAAGTTCATCATGAAAGAAGAAGGATAGCATACTCTATGTCTGAGCCAGAGTAGTGAGTGGAGCGGAGCTGGCGCGAGGAGCGGAGCTGGAGCGGAGCTGGCGTGAGGAGCGGAGCTGGCGCGGAGTGTGCCCAATTTGACTGGAGCGTGGAGCGAGATTCCCAAATGCTCCAATTTTTCTCCAGTAGCGCTCACTTCGAACTCAGGACATGCCCGGCCCAGCATGCATTTGTAGTGTACATGTGTGCTGCTATAGCCCCTTGATTTAGCTACTGTCATGGAGTTCGCTAAATATTTTCATAAAGAAACTGAATCAAGATGACTTACAAAGAAGAGGACCAAGAGCAAGAGAGTGTCCATAGTAGTGTCCATAACTAAAGAATCATTGTGGAATCTGAAAAGCATGATGGTGTACTTTACTAACTACATTGCACATGCTAAAAAAGGCAACGAGGTGGATAGATAACTACGTGTGTCATTGTGGCAAAGTATTTATAAACAAAAAATCTGATCTCTTAAACGTTTCATTCATGTTTGTTCTATTATCTATAGAATTTGGCCCAATAGACCTGGCATATTCCCACGTTCAAGGAGCTTTCCGTTTTGATTGGGTTATTTTGCCTAAAAACGTTTAGGTCTACCTATAGAATAATTTTTAAAAACAACTCTGCATCTTTGCCCAGCCTGGCATCAGTGGCCAAAAGGGTGTTTAGCATCTCCAGTGGCTCTGCAAGTGTGGAGAGGATATTTTGCGATGCTGGCCTGCTCTCCAGGCACCATCGTGTGAGCCTGAAGGCACAGACTGGCCAAACTCGTGTTTCTGAAAAATGAATTCTAAAAATGAATTCAAAAGGCTAATAAGTCATATTTCATTTAATTTGTATATAATTCTAAGTAAGTCATAGCCTATATGCACAATTTATAGACTACACAGACTTAATAACAAAAAAAATGTTTAAATGCTGAGCACTCGCAAATGTTTCACAATGTATTTCTTTGTAGGCTATAGCCTTAAAATAATTGAAATACTATAGCCTAAATAATTAATTTGCATTCCTTCCCTGGCTCCCTGTCTGGCTCCTGACCTATTTAGAGTGTTTATATGCTATTTACTATGACATGTAGCCTATTTGAAATTATGAGCGCTTCTTACATTCACCTTTCATACATTTAATTTAAATCCATATGGTTTGGTTTCAATACTTCAAAACCAATTGGTAGGTCCAGATAGCTACAAAAATAGATTGGTGTTGGTTAAATTGTGATTTTAATGAATGGAGCGAATTTGGAGCGGCAGTTTTTTTCCTATGAGTGCAGAGCGTTTTTTAGCGGAGCTGTGGGAAAGGATGATGAGCCCTGGATGCTCCATGACCAATGAGGGGGATTACCAACCGCTCAACTCCGCTCACAGGCTCTGGTGTGCGCCTCAAATGGCACCCTATTCCCTTTATAGTGCACTACCACAGGGTACCCTATTCCCTTTATAGTGCACTACCATAGGGTTCTGGTCAAAAGTTATACACTATATAGGGAATATGGTGCCTCTATAATATTCAGAAAACTTGTTTAGGTTCCCCAATGCATAGACAAGCAGCTAGCCTGCACAACGAAAGCATCTTCTCCTCCAGCTATAAACCCATCTTGAGAGGCTGTACTGATGTATTCTCTTGAGGTGCACTGCTACACACGGTGGATTAACACTTGTGGAATTCTGTCTGGTTTGATCTGTCTCTTCAATGCCTTGATCACATGGTGTAGGTTTATAGTCAGTGGTTGCTCTTCCTTCATACAAAAAACTATGACTCAGGCAGTCATCTCTTTGGAATATGGGAAATTCTGACAAAATAACTGACTTAGAAACAGCAGGAAATGCTAACTTGTGGTGTATTCGAGGTTAAAAATGGAATCTAAAGTTTGGAATTTCCACTTAAAATGTCAGACTTAATGAAAAATGTATCAACCCCTACAAAAAATCTCAATTCATTCTAATCCACATAATAATTCACATTTCCTGTTGCTGCAGGATTATTTCCCAGCTGTAGCAAACTGGCTCAAATGAAGATCCTACATCTGTCTAGGTAGATGATCTGAACTGTCCAGAAAAATCAATGAAGAGCTGCCTAGCTATTGCTCATTGCCAAATGAAGACGAGAAGGGACAGATGAAAGTGATAGATGTCTGAAGGAGGGAGAGAGACATCTAGAAGAAATTCATAACAACATTCGGCCACATTCATTTCTCAGTTTCCCAGTTTCACAGACAGACATGCATTGGTTCTGTAATCCAGGAGACGAAACAGACTTCATCATCTCCTGCTTGATTCCCAGTACGACAAAGGCTGAGAATTACTTTTCAGCAATAACATTTAAACGGGTTAATGTAATGTGCAGGGAGCAGGATACACACGAGGCGGTGCATAAAAGCTGGGATATTGGATCATTAAACTGTTTTGATTACACTGATAGACCTCCGCTCAACTCAGCATGCACTCCTCAGTCAGATTCATTACTACTGCTCAGTTCAGTTTGCTTTGGTTCACGTGTGAACTTTTTGGCTTGGCACAACTCGACCACCTGTGTGTGGTGTGTATGTGTGTGTGGTGTGCGTTAGAGGTCGACCGATTACTCGGAATGGCCGATTAATTAGGGCAGATTTCAAGTTTTCATAAAAATCGAAAATCTGTATTTTTGGACACCGATTTGGCCAATTTTCTTATTTTTTTTTTTTACACCTTTATTTAACTAGGCAAGTCAGTTAAGAACACATTCTTATTTTCAATGACGGCCTAGGAACGGTGGGTTAACTGCCTCGTTCAGGGGCAGAACGACAGATTTTTACCTTGTCAGCTCGGGGGATTCAATCTTGCAACCTTACAGTTAACTAGTCCAACGCTCTAACCACCTGCCTCTCATTGCACTCCACGAGGAGCCTGCCTGTTACGCGAATGCAGTAAGCCAATATAAGTTGCTAGCTAGCATTAAACGTATCTTATAAAAAACAATCAATCAATCAATCAATCTGCCCCTGAACAAGGCAGTTAACCCACCATTCCTAGGGCCGTCATTGAAAATAAGGATTTGTTCTTAACTGACTTGCCTAGTTAAATAAAGGTAAAATAAATAAAAAATCAATCATAATCACTAGTTAACTACACATGGTTGATGATATTACTAGTTTATCTAGCATGTCCTGCTATATATAATCGATGCGGTGCGTATTGTTGCTCCAATGTGTACCTAACCATAAACATCAATGCCTTTCTTAAAATCAATACACAGAAGTATATATTTTTAAACCTGCATATTTAGCTAAAATAAACCCAGGTTAGCAGGCAATATTAACCAGGGGAAATTGTGTCACTTCTCTTGCACTCATTGCACGCAGAGTCAGTGTATATGCAACAGTTTGGGCCGCATGATTTGCCAGAATTTTACGTAATTATGACATAACATTGAAGGTTGTGCAATGTAACAGGAATATTTAGACTTATGGATGCCACCCGTTAGATAAAATACGGAACGGTTCCGTATTTCACTGAAAGAATAAACGTTTTGTTTTCGAAATTATAGTTTCCGGATTTGACCATATTAATGACCTAAGGCTCGTATTTCTGTGTGTTATTATATTATAATTAAGTCTATGATTTGATAGAGCAGTCTGACTGAGCGGTGGTAGACAGCAGCAGGCTCGTAAGCATTCATTCAAACAGGACTTTACTGCGTTTGCGTAAAAGCACTTTACTTACCCAGTTGCGGCCCACTTCTTGGAGGCAGGCCACTCGATTTCGTCTCTGCGTTATATTGGCATCGAACATGTCACCCTCCCTAGGAGAGGGGGTGACCTTGATCATTTATTGTTAAAACGAGAGGCTGCCTGGATCTTTAACTCAACGTAGACTTTGATCTGAAGCCATTCTTGTGATTATTGTGACTTTGCCAGTGTAATTGTTTATAAGCTTGTGTGGTCAAATGAATTTATGATCGTATGCTATTCATTTGTTGTTTGTATGCTGTTCTTTGTATGCCATTTTAATATTTGATAATTAACCAATGATATTAGGCCACTCTTAGCCATGATTACACTGTGTCTTTTGACACTACATAAACGAGTCATCCCACAGTGTTTGTGATTATACCCTGATGAAGACAGCTTGGCTGTCGAAACGTTGGTAATTTAATTTTTGCATCTGAGCTCCTAGAGTGTACAGCTCTCTTTAATTTTCAAATATCAGACCGTATACCACAGGGTATGACAAAACATGTATTTTTACTGCTCTAATTAAGTTGGTAACCAGTAGATAATAGCAATAAGTCACCTCGGGGGTTTGTGATATATGGCCAATATACCACGGCTAAGGGCTGTGTCCTAGAACTCCACATTGCGTTGTGCATAAGAACAGTCCTTAGCCGTGGTATATTGGACATATACCACACCCCCTCGTGCCTTATTGCTTAATTATCCTATGCCAAGATATTACATTTTACATATCTTGTTTACATTATTCTCTATCTAATCTTTCTTGAGGGACGTTATTAATTTAAAGTAATTCATGATAAATCCATCTGTATCTCTTAATTTCTCTGGACAGATTAGGGCATCCTAATACTCCTCCATATAGGATGAATATGTACACTGAGAGAATATAGTCTATGCTGAGAGTGACTACAGCGGGAATCTTCATTGCTCCTGTGCTGACTGTGGATCCTACAGGCACTGCTGCAGAGTCCTGAGCTATCCCAGTGACATCATCACTGGGTGAGGAGAGAGGGAGCATGCAGCGGTTGCAAAGTGAGCTAAAATATTATATTTTTGCTTCCTGCCTGCACCACAATGAAATTAAAAATCACTACTAGCAGCAACATGTCTGTTGCCATCGTGGTGTGTGCATCTGTGTTAGCGTCTGTGTGTGTTTGTGTATAAACAGCCCCAAAAACATGTGTGCTGTGATGCCTGCAATCATAGCAGTCTGAGGTAGAGGTGAAACGCTCCATGAAATATTCACTCCTGGCACACATTTGTATTATTTATTGTTGTGGGTCGGCACAGCAACAGTAGAGCCGCTTAAACCCTAAACAGACAGTCAGAGACAGCTCCGTCATCACTGCCTCACTGCTGACGGAAGCTGCCTGTTAGTCCGCTCTGCAGGCAGGCACTCTGTGACTCGAATGTCTGTCTGACAGCGACTAGGTTCATATTCACTAAGCTACAGAGAAAGGTGTTTATCTATCAAGGTTTGTAAGCAACAGAACTGTGCTTAAGTTCCAGTAAGGCAGAGCCTTCTACTTTATAACCAGTAATGTGTGCTCTGGTATGTTCCTGATATTTAATAGGACATGACATGGTATTAATGTGTATTGTCTGGTAATGACTTAGTATAATTCAAAACAACTGGTAACTAATTAACGACCCAAATAAACAAACTATTCATAGGCTATTAGTGTGTAACTGCAATTCTACCATGGACGTAAATACCATATCAAAATATTTCTGTGCTTCTTATCCGACACTCTACAGGTCACCTGGGACTGGTGTGGTTAAAGGTCCACTTCTGGGGCTGCTGGCTAAATATGGAGGTGTAAGGTTTCATGCAACGCCTGCCTGAAGTTGGCACTCAACCAGAGTTGTTTTGTTCTTCCAAACTGCTATGGAGTATACCGTATCTTAACAGCTGTACAGCACTGCCTCCAGGAATGGGTTAGGACACAGCAGCTCACATGCATGCAGCTTAACCAAGTATTAGAGAGATGCATGTTGGGTTTATCAGTTGTCATGGTGAGTAGTTAGTAAAAGTAAAGGAGAAAACTCACCAGACCAATTGTCGGTGTGCACAGTACAGGGCTGCTCCTCCACCGTTCGCTTGCTGTCAGAGCGGTGGGATATAGGGACCACCCACTGTTGCGACTGACCATAATGACCATCATTTTCACCCGTTTCTACATGTAGAATCGCTTTGCACTTGGTTTGCAAATTACATCCACCACTCTGTACAGAGGTGGTAAGTATTCTCTCCGGCAGACGCTCGACAATCCTACCGGTCTGTCCACGTCGTAGAAGTAAAAATCAGCACCATTTCAAGCTGTCAGTGACTAGGATGCAAATGTTTAAATTCTGAAATTTGGCATCAGAGATTTTTTTTTAAATGCTGAAAGAGCAGCAATCAAAGGGACAAGCTGAAGCAGTCAGTGTCTGCATCCTAAACGACACCCTATTCCCTATGAAGTGCACTGCTTTTGACCATAGCCCCATAGAGCCCTGATCAAAAGTAGGGCACTAAATAGGGAATATGGTGACATTTGGGATGTATCCAGTGACATCATTAGAATCATGGTTATTACTGTCGTGACTGCAAATCATCCTAATCTGAGAGAGCACCAAAGCCTTGGAGGACTTATCTCACTATTCCTCTACATTCTGGATTAACCATGTTGTTGCAGGGTGCCTTCGACTCAAAGTGACATGTGTTGTGTAGATTCAGCTCTGTGGCGTCAGGACTGGTTCAAATAGTATTTGTGAGCGTTTGCTTGAGTCTGTTTGCCTTTACTGTATGATTAGTTATACTGCACCAGGCATATTCAACTAAGCACAGCTGAAGTATTTGAAAGACAACAAATACTATTTGAACTCAGGCCTGGTGGCGTAGAGTAGGCCTGTAGCTAGAGGGACTGATAAGCAGAGCTGTGGCTGTCTAAATCACATCGTCCTGCTATTCTAGCTTCTATTAAGCCTGAGCCAGCAGTTAGAAATACATATAAATAGGGGAACAGCAATCCCAGTCTCAGGATTATCATGGGGTGAAATGATCCCACTTGGAACCCTCTCTCTCTCCTGTAATGTTCACTAGGTGGAATCTCAGTTTCAGGATTTATTTGGTATTGCATCTAGGAGAGATTATTTTGACTGGGAATGATTGGGGATTAACCCACATGCAGTTTTAAGAAGTCCTTTTGGTAATAACATGTTCATGTACAGTAAGAAATGCACTTATGACACTCCAACTTTAACCAAAGTACAATTAATAAAGGCTTTATATAGCATACTTCAAAAGCACAACATAAATGCTTCACAAAGAATCTATAAGTGTATGTCATACTCTATAAATGGTGGATAAACATACATAGTGCGTTGTGCCACATTTGGCAATTGACCTTACAGTGGGAATGGGAATGTCAGTGTCAACCTTCATAAAGCATGATAGACGCTTATAGATTATTTGTGAAGCATTTTTGCAGTGCTTACAACGCCTTTATGTATGCTATTAAAAACCTTAAAGTCGTACTTCATTTAAAGTGGGACTCAACAATTAAATGTGCTGATATGATCAAAGACGAGTATTGTATAATAATGAAGAAAATGCTTCGATAATTTTAGATCATCTTTGTTTAGATAATCTCTGTTAAATTTCAACGGTCTGCTTGTATTTTGACAATAGGGACATAATTATGATCAAACTGTATGGTATAGGCATGAGAAGAAAGAAAAGCGAACTTGACATCTACAATAGGCTTTTCTATCTGAATGTCGGCTCCAAAAACAAAAACAAAGCTGCCAAGCCCTTTCCTGCAGTCTATGACCAAAAGCACCCTCTTTGGCCTCATGGGTGAAATGTTATTCATATTTTTCCTAATTTAATCATTATTAAAGATTATTTTTAAAAACCTGACCCGAAATCTGGTGTTTCTAACTCAAACTGTTTTGTTATAGTTTCATCTTTTGTAATGTATATAAAGTGTAATATTGGGTAGCAAACTCAAAATGTAATACATTTCAACTCTATATCTGACATGGCACAGGTGTCTTGTTTTTTTAAGCCCATAACCATGTGTGTGAAGTGTATACTTTTGTTTTAAAGTAGATGTGTTTAAGACTTACCAAGAATCACTCTGTGTGAGCCTGATTTAGCCCACTGCAGTAAAAGTTTAACAAACCCCAACATTACCAGGCAACACGCCAGGCAGTAAACAACATAACTTAACAACGCCCACTTAGACGAAAGCAGCGGAAGTCTATTTCAATAATGCATTTACAAGACAAAATCAGAACTCCATCCAAGTCCTGCATTAGACTTCCAGGGAACGGTGGTGATTTCATTAGTGCACCACAGAATGCAGCATCTTGACTGAGACCTGTAGACTGTGGACGTCCCAAATGGCACCCTACTTTTGACCAGACTTGTCACGCCCTGGTCTTAGTATTTTGTGTTTTCTTTATTATTTTGATCAGGCCAGGGTGTGACATGGGTTGTTTTATGTGGTGTGTTTTGTCTAGGGGTTTGTTGTAGGTAATGGGATAGTGGTTAGTGGGGTTGTCTAGAATAGTCTATGGCTGCCTGGAGTGGTTCTCAATCAGAGGCAGGTGTTTATCGTTGTCTCTGATTGGGAACCATATTTAGGCGCCATATTCTTTGAGTGTTTCGTGGGTGATTGTTCCTGTCTCTGTGTTAGTTTGCACCAGAATAGGCTGTTTATGGTTTCACGTTTATTGTTTGTGTTTCTCTTTTTTTTATTAAATATGAATCGAAATAACCACGCTGCATTTTGGTCCTCCTCTCCTTTGACGGAAGAAAACTGTAACAAGACTCCTATGAACCCTGGTCCAATATAGTGCACTACATAGGGTACCATTTGGGACACATCCACCAACTGTGTGCCAGTGCCTCAGTCACCCATACTGATGAGGAGGAGAGGACTTCTCTGCTCTTCTGGATCAATAACGTTCTATGAAAGACAGAGACATATTTAATTCAAGCTCCTGTCTAAAGTCATTAATAAATGTACTTGTTTCTGTTTTAAACTTGTATGAATTCCAGGTGAATTGAAGAGGGTAAAAGTAAGGAATACCAATGTGCCATAAGACTAGAAGAGCTTTGGGGAAAATACAGTACACTTCAAGACTTGGCTAGGAGTGATTCCAGTTTCCTTCAGGGTGAGGAAGACCAAACACCATCAGAAGTTAAAATGCTCATCCTGCCACAAAGTCAGTGCATCTCAAAATGTTGAGTTCCCTCCTTTTTTAAAACGTTTATTTAATTACTGCAGTGGCACACAGAGTGTTTCTTGGTAGTCTAAAACAAATCTATTTTGAAACACACACAGGCTTACAACAAAGAAGATACCTGTACCATTTCAGATTATTTTGAGTTTGCCTCCAAATGTTACACATTGTATACATCACAGAAGGCAGAACTATAACAAAACTGTTTAACATATAAAACAGGATTTTCAGATTTTTTTTAACAATGTTGATTAATGAAATTATGACAAATATTAATAACATTCCACCCATGAGGCCACTAGATGGCACTTTGGCCATTTGACTGTAATCAGGGTTTGAAAATGTCCTGTTGCAAACCACCCTGTAACAATAGAGAGAAGAAGATCCAGAGATGCATTCAGAATAGAACCAGAGAGCACATTATAAGCTGAGTACGGCTGTGAGCAGTGCAGCCCTAAAGCGTTGAGGTACACAGACTAATAATGCCCAAATGCAGTATATAAAGAACTGAAGCTCTCTTTCTCCCATACACTCTCTCACATGTTCTCTTCCAATGCACCTGTCTGTCTGTCTGTCTGTCTGTCTGTCTTTCTAGCTATCCATCTACCTCCCCTTCCCTCTCTCTGTGAGAGAATTGCAGATCATCAACAACAGTCTGAGAGTGATTAAAATGTGACTTGTGACAAGCCTTAACATGTGTGTCCTGGAGATGTGTTGTGTTTCAATACTTTGTCTCTCTCTTAGAGCAGATGCAAGGGCCTGATCAGGCATGGATCAGCAAAAGGAAGGCCAGGGTCATTACAATACTCAGAAAGTCAGAGGTTCTGATACAAAAAAACACAAAAAATGGTAATGTTGATTGATTGCAGATTGATTACAGATGGCTGATTGATTGACTGACCTCTTCTTATACTGTAGATTCTCTGAAACGGTATCAGCATTTGTTTACAGACTTAACATGGTTGGTCTTAAATCCTGCCATTCCCTTTCAATTCAGTGTTTCAGTCACATTGGAAAGTAGGCTATAGTTTTCCTTTGTTGTCAGATCCCAGAGATGTTGTGGATGGTGAAGGTCTCTACATATTGTCATTACTAATATGGTGGTGAGGAGAACTGTCACATCTCTAAGCGTCCAAGTTAGGAGACACTGTTATTGATGCTGATTATCACTCTTTACCTAGGCCAATGCCAGTCTAAGACCAAGACAAACATAGAACATATGAAAAGTGTCATAGATCAATAGATGATCCATAGATGATCAATATTGTATGATGAACGATTCAGGACAGTTGCAGTGCATTGAAGCCATGCTTCCAAAATTCAGCCAGCAGAATGACAGCAAATACCCGATGAGATACATTACATCTTTACACATTGAATACGCAATGCAGATTACGGTCTTCTCTATTTTCATCAAGCTGTCATGTGATGCGCACAAGTAGCAGATACTCAGGCGAAAGAGACATGACCCACAGTGGGGCAACCAACGGTGACAGCAACGGTATAAATATAATAGGTTCCCTGCTTGCTAAACAGGAACTGACCTGGATCGTGCAGGTGTACTCCGAGTCATCCAGCAGCCTCACGGTGCAGTTGTATTCTCGTTCCAGATTCCTGATGCTGCCACTCATGAAACGGCTCAGCATCTTCTTGCTCTGTGTCTGTGAATGGGACCACAAAAAACTGCACACAGCATAGATGTAATGTCACATCAACAACGTCCCTCCTCTTTGGTCCAACACCTGGATAGCAGCAATGTCAACCTACAGCGGTGGTTGAGCATTGTATTTCCGGTAGCCCAGATGTGATATCGCACTGAATGCTCAACGGCTGGGCAACCAAAGAATGTATACTGTATCACTCAATGTGATAAAATGTTAGCCTGCTGCTGAGGTCCAGTTAAACTGTTATCATACCTCCAATCTCTTCATTGCTCTCTTCAGTCAAATGCTGCTGGGCGGGTCACGGACTAGTCTCTGAATGACGTGTCTGCGCGCAGTCAAAGCCGAGGAAATTGGCTACATTTGTGTGTAACCACAGGTTGGTTCTCCGCGGGAGCAATGTGACGAATAGTCATTTCGAATCTCCCACGTTCCATCAGAATGCAGGGCCATGCCCATCAGCTGAAATAATGCCAGTCAGCCTACACCACCAAGGATACGAATAGCCAGCAAGGACTGCTCGATCTGTTTCGATGAGCTGCTCAGTTCAAGAGCTGTTTACATTGTATTTCAAATCGCACCGTATGCAAATGAGTGCATGACGCGCTCGAGGAGAGCGGCTGGAAAGGAGGTTGGCGAGCGAGAGGTGTTAATCGTAGACTGTTTCATAATACAGAGAATGTAATAGTCATATTTTTCTAGATTCAACCTTTGAAAAACCTAGGGAATATGCAATGTCCAAAATTGCCAACAGTAACCACTGAGGTAAGGGAAAACAATGATCATGTAACTTATTATAGACTAATATGCCTATAATTGATCTCATCCGGGGAGTCTATAATTTATTGCATAGACTAGGCCTACTATTAAGATTGTCTGGTTATGCAATAGGCTGTTGGCTCCCTCAGGTGGTGTGTAATTTCTAGTGCAGTCTGCTCTTGGTAGTCTTGAGCAGGTGGGCCACTAGACCACTAGGAGAAGCCGCTGGAAATGGTTGACATAACAGTATGTACCTGCCCTACCTGCTTAACCGTTATCTCAGTGTGCGCTTATAATAAATAGAGGGGTGGATGGGATCGCAGAGATTCTTTTTAATCGATTAATTATTGGGATTAAGACAGAATAGTCTATCAACACATGTGGAATGCATGTAGCTGTAGGAGATTAATATATTAGACTAAACAGCCCCGTGAGTATTGGGAAGCCCTCTCAATTATATAACTTATCAATTAGGCCTATCATTAATGAAAGACTCATGTTTCAACCAAGTTTTGTTTAACCCGTAAGAGTCTAAACCCTGTCTATGTTCTACTAAGCTATATGGAATTGTTTTAAGAAGGATCATTTTGCTATGTGGTTTTGAATTTTAAGACCCCTTGAAGTATAAAAAATATATATACACATTATTTGATGAAACATTTTATTTGGCCTTACTGCTATTAGCCCACACAAAAGCATTGAATAACAGATTCACGACATGGAACAACACATAGTCCCCCCCAAAAAATCTAAAGGACGTTTGTTCTGAAGTGTCTGTCCTATTTCTGAGAGATATAAGAAAGATCAGGAAACATTTGTTATTTTTGTTGACATATATTTGACCCCTTATTTTTGGCACTTAACAGTCTAACGCCTCGATCACACCGACAGCGTAAAAAAGAGTACGCAGCATCATCTGGATATGTGTGCCACAACATTTCAATATTCACCTTCTGCTACCATTTCTGTCAAGCCGTCTACACATACAGTTTAATGCATATGTTCGATAAATCCAACAAATGCACCACACAGAATGCACTGCAACTACCTCTGCTGGGCAATGCTGCAAGGCAAACACAGCGTTCCATTGGAAATGAATGTACTTCTGGTGTACCAAAATGCAAGGACAGCTGTCGGTGTGATCAAGGAGTGAGCCCTGTCTAAGCTGGGGGGGGGGGGGGTTTCTAAGCTATATGGAATTGTTTTAAGATGGTCATACCATGGATCATTTTGTTATTTGATTTTTAATTTTAAGACCCCTTGAGGTATAAAAAAATATATATATAAAAAAAATGTGTAGAGGGTAAGCTAATCCTAGGTCTTTGCTAAGGCTAACTTCTGGAATGAGCCTATGGTGCTGTTAAAATCCTGATATGTGTTCAACATTAAATGAGTAGGCAAATACTTTTTAACAACAGGAGAAAACACATTGGGTGTTGTTCAGCTGTCCTTCCACAGGGTCACGTCTTCTTCCTATTTCTCCTTCTGGCCTTGGGAGTCAACACTGTCTGGGTGTGAATAACCAAGAGATGATGTCATAGATTCAGCAGCCCAGGACAGTCTTACAAATCCAAGCCCAGTTTCCACAGTGACCAGACCCCAGGCTGTCAAACATCAAAACAACCCTACTGGCTGGCTGGGGGGTAAGGAGCGAGAACAGGACTTGGCATCATGCTACCTGAGAGTGGTAAACAGCACTCCAATATAACCTATATATAGTGCACTACATTTGACCAGAGGTCAGAAGTGGTGCATTACATAGGGAATAGAGTACTATTTAGGACATACCCCAGGACAGCCAGCCAATCACTCTGGCATAAGACGTCATGTCAACACCTAGCCGCTCCAATTAGCTTGGATCTTAACCCTCATGCGTCCAATCGAAAAGGAACACCATGTTCCAATGTTCCATAGTTCCGATACCCTAAATGTGATATGTTATATTTTAATCTTAGCCGATATGTATCCCGGTGGAAGCAATTTGAAGCTGGACACACTACTGTATATCTTACATAGCTTTGTGATCTCAATCACACACACACAATGTTTATGAAAGCAGTCTGAAAAGTCAGTGGAGTTTAATGTTCTGCTTTCACCAAACAGTAATACACTGTTGGCCCACCTGGGTGCATGTGAAGATGGCTATAGGAGTGATAACACAGAAGTTTCATAGTAGTGGCCACACGCAGTCTACTTCCTGCTTGTTTGCTAGGGGACCACTAGAGGGAAGTAGTGAAGTGTTCAGTACTGCGTAAACTCAGGCACCTACTGTAAGCAGGGTATTTGTACTCTTTACAGACAAGAGCACCTGTTTGAATTGAAATGATTAAATTGCTAAACTGTACAGAGAAGTGTATTTGTATCCAATGAGATATTGACTTGAGTGACTTTACTCAGTACTGAGGCATATTGTAGTAGGCCTACATCTGAACGGGCTCTGGTTGTGTTTAGCTGATGTTGAAACTGCTGAGGCCTAGAGACGACATAGGAAACCATGATGATAAATGTATTAATTTGATCATAATTAGGGGATCAGTTATCCTCTATCCTGTATAGCTGACAGGCAGATAAGCATTATAACTTCTACCATTTATAAATACTGTAGAAATCAACATGTTGTCTCATATCAGAACCAACATATCTTGTATCACAGCTGTAGAGTAAATCAAGTTACCTGGTTCTACAAGACCTTGTAACAGAGTGGGAGGAAGCTGGGTGAAAAGTTCAAGGCCATGAGGCATTAAAGGTCACTATTTACGCTTCAAGACTGCTTCGATCACGTGGATTGGGATATGTTCCGCATTGCGTCCAACAACAACATTGACGAATATGCTGATTCGGTGAGCGAGTTCATTAGAAAGTGCATCAGCGATGTTATACCCACAGCAACGATTAAAACATTCCCTAACCAGAAACCGTGGATTGATGGCAGCATTGGCACGAAACTGAAAGCTTGAACCAGGGCAAGGTTACCGGAAACATGACCGAATACAAACAGTGTAGCTATTCCCTCCGCAAGGCAATCAAACAAGCTAAGCATCAGTATAGAGACAAAGTGGAGTCGCAAATCAACGGCTCAGACACAAGAGGTATGTGGCAGGGTCTACAGTCAATCAAGGATTACAAAAAGAAAACCAGCCCCGTCGCGGACCAGGATGTATTGCTCCCAGACAGACTAAATAACTTCTTTGCTCCCTTTGAGGACAATACAGTGCCACTGACACGGCCCGCAACCAAAACCTGCATACTCTCCTTCACTGCAGCCGACGTGAGTAAAACATTTAAACGTGTTAACCCTCGCAAGGCTGCAGGCCCAGACGGCATCCCCAGCCGCGTCCTCAGAGCATGCGCAGACCAGCTGGCTGGTGTGTTTACGGACATATTCAATCAATCCTTATCCCAGTCTGCTGTTCCCACATGCTTCAAGAGGGCCACCATTGTTCCTGTTCCCAAGAAAGCTAAGGTAACTGAGCTAAACGACTACCGTCCCGTAGCTCTCACTTCCGTCATCATGAAGTGCTTTGAGAGACTAGTCAAGGACCATATCACCTCCACCCTGCACACTGCCCTAACCCATCTGGACAAGAGGAATACCTATGTGAGAATGCTGTTCATCGACTAGAGCTCAGCATTTAACACCATAGTACCCTCCAAACTCGTCATCAAGCTCGAGACCCTGGGTCTCGACCCCGCGCTGTGCAACTGGGTACTGGACTTCCTGACGGGCCGCCCCCAGGTGGTGAGGGTAGGTAACAACATCTCCACCTATGCTGATCCTCAACACTGGGGCCCCACAAGGGTGCGTTCTGAGCCCTCTCCTGTACTCCCTGTTCACCCACGACTGCGTGGCCATGCACGCCTCCAACTCAATCATCAAGTTTGCGGACGACACTACAGTGGTAGGCTTGATTACCAACAACGACGAGACGGCCTACACGGAGGAGGTGAGGGCCCTCGGAGTGTAGTGTCCGGAAAATAACCTCACACTCAACGTCAACAAAACTAAGGAGATGATTGTGGACTTCAGGAAACAGCAGAGGGAGCACCCCTGAAGAAATTTGGCCTGTCACCAAAAGCACTCAAACTTCTACAGATGCACAATCGAGAGCATCCTGTCGGGCTGTATCACCGCCTGGTACGGCAACTGCTCCGCCCACAACCGTAAGGCTCTCCAGAGGGTAGTGAGGTCTGCACAACGCATCACCGGGGGCAAAATACCTGCCCTCCAGGACACCTACACCACCCGATGCCACAGGAAGGCCATAAAGATCATCAAGGACAACAACCACCCGAGTCACTGCCTGTTCACCCCGCTATCATCCAGAAGGCCAGGTCAGTACAGGTGCATTGAAGCAGGGACCGAGAGACTGAAAAACAGCTTCTATCTCAAGGCCATCAGACTGTTAAACAGCCATCACTAACATTGAGTGGCTGCTGCCAACATACTGACTCAACTCCAGCCACTTTAATAATGGGAATTGATGTCAAAAATGTATCACTAGTCACTTTATACAATGCCACTTAATATAATGTTTACATACCCTACATTACTAATCTCATATGTATATATATATACACTGTACTCTTTATAATCTACTGCATCTTGCCATCTTTATGTAATACATGTATCACTAGCCACTTTAAACTATGCCACTTTTATGTTTACATACCCTACATTACTCATCTCATAGGTATATACTGTACTCGATACCATCTGCTGCATCTTGCCTCTGCCATTCTGTACCATCACTCATTCATATATTTTTATGTACATATTCTTTATCCCTTTACACTTGTGTGTATAAGGTAGTAGTTGTGGAATTGTTAGGTTAGATTACTCGTTGGTTATTACTGCACTGCTGGAACTAGAAGCGCAAGCATTTCGCTACACTCTCATGATCATCTGCTAACCATGTGTATGTGACAAATAACATTTGATTTGATTTTTACAATGTCAATGAAGTGAATTATGACCCCGCTGGCCATGGTGGAAAACCCACCATCTGATCCAGACCATGAGGTCAACACAAATGTTGATGTAACGTCTGAGTATCAGGTTTCCCCATTTATGCAATGGGATAATGATCATAAATCAGCTGTAAATTCAATATAATTACAATAATATGATTTTCTATTTCCATTATCAGTAGGCAAAACATATGGTGTAACAAAAGCTACTATCAGGTGTGAAGGTAAAACCCAGATGTAGACAACGTCAAATGAACAATTGTTTAATAATCCACAGGGGCAGTCAATAGACATGTCAAGGCAGGCAGGGGTCAGATAACCAGAGGTGGAGCAACAGTACAGGTCAGCAGGCAGGCTCAGGCGGGTGTCGTGGAAATTTCCTCTATTTACCAAATCATGAGAGCAAACCACACACAAGTCAGAGTTAGTTATCGAAGTCCATCTTTAATTATATGAGCTCTATCACAACCCTGTGACTCTCCGATCAATTCAGTGTCTATCAATGAATTCTCTGAGAGTCCCTTCCACATTGCAGCTGAGATCCTTTAATAGCAAAAAACACAGTCAGACAGCATAGACATAATAAATCGTTCAGCTTTGTCTCTTAAACTATGTTATTTACTCAAACTCAGAACCATAAACCAATCATATCAACAGGCATATATCAAATCCATCCTATTGACAAGATCACAGAGACACACTGACTGGCACACAGACATTGTGGAGCCAAGAGATACACTCTTGACCTCTCCCCTCTCTCCGGCCCAAGCAACTTAGTCTTGACATAGAACAGACACTGCAACCCCGCCACAGTATTATACAAACACATTCTGATGAGAAGTAACATACAAACATATGATGAATATAAAACATCTTACCTATATTACCAACCAATTCTGATTATTCCCCAACACGGGCGGGCAGGCAGGCTCAGAGACAGGACAGGCAAGGGTCAAAACCAGGAGGGCGCGAAAAAGAGAGACTGGAAAAAGCAGGCGCTGAGACACAAAAACACTGGTTGATTTGACAAACAAGACAAACTGGCAACAGACAAACAGAGAACACCGGTATAAATATACAGGGGATAATGGGAAGATGGGCGACACCTGGAGGAGGGTGGAGACAATCACAAAGACAGGTGAAACAGATTAGGGTGTGACAGCAACTTTAGACGTCAACTATACCAAAGATGTATCCAAGGCAGCCTCTGTGAGGTCAAAGAGGATATCAACCACATTTGACATAATCTGAGACCCTTGTACAATCTGTGAGTCTCTCTTTCCACACATCTTGTAGAAAATTCCTTCCATTACGTCATAGGCCAGGTGTTTCAGGGTCATGTGACATGGCCTCGTGGTCTATTGATCCCAGCAGCATAGCAGCATACACACCCCTCTAAAAATGTACAGCCAGGCAGAGGCTAGCCAAGGGCCTCCCTCTTTGTCCCTACCGTGGCTTCTGATTGAGGGCTGTGAGCCAGCTGCTGTGTGTGTGTGTGTGTGTGTGTGTGTGTGTGTGTGTGTGTGTGTGTGTGTGTGTGTCCAGTCCAGTTCATGTACGTCCGTCATCACAGGGTGGTGGTGGTGGGAGCCAGCAAAAGAGTGGAATAATTCCGCTTGATAATAAGCAGAGACACACTGCATCAGCTTTCCATGTCAAAGACAGGGCCTGCAACTTACTGAGACATACTGCATCAACCTGCTATGTAAAAGACAGGGCCTGGAATTTGCTGAAACACGACAATGGAAATGTAAAAATTTAAAATAGCAGCGCAGGAGGCATGTACAGTGGGGAGAACAAGTATTTGATACACTGCCGATTTTGCAGGTTTTCCTACTTACAAAGCATGTAGAGGTCTGTAATTTTTTATCATAGGTACACTTCAACTGTGAGGGACGGAATCTAAAAATTAAACAAATCCAGAAAATCACATTGTATGATTTTTAAGTAATTAATTTGCATTTTATTGGATGACATAAGTATTTGATACATCAGAAAAGCAGAACTTAATATTTGGTAGAGAAACCTTTGTTTGCAATTAGAGAGATCATTCATTTCCTGTAGTTCTTGACCAGGTTTGCACACATTGCAGCAGGGATTTTGGCCCACTCCTCCATACAGACCTTCTCCAGATCCTTCAGGTTTCGGGGCTGTCGCTGGGCAATACGGATTTAGAGCTCCCTCCAAAGATTTTCTATTGGGTTCAGGTCTGGAGACTGGCTAGGCTACTCCAGGACCTTGAGATGCTTCTTACGGAGCCACTCCTTAGTTTCCCTGGCTGTGTGTTTCGGGTCGTTGTCATGCTGGAAGACCCAGCCACGACCCATCTTCAACGCTCTTACTGAGGGAAGGAGGCTATTGGCCAAGATCTCGAGATACATGGCCCCATCCATCCTCCCCTCAATACTGTGCAGTCGTCCTGTCCCCTTTGCAGAAAAGCATCCCCAAAGAATGATGTTTCCACCTCCATGCTTCACGGTTGGGATGGTGTTCTTGGGGTTGTACTCATCCTTCTTCTTCCTCCAAACACGGCGAGTGGAGTTTAGACCAAAAAGCTCTATTTTTGTCTCATCAGACCACATGACCTTCTCCCATTCCTCCTCTGGATCATCCAGATGGTCATTGGCAAACTTCAGACGGGCGTGGACATGCGCTGGCTTGAGCAGGGGGACCCTGCAGGATTTTAATCCATGACGACGTAGTGTGTTACTAATGGTTTTCTTTGAGACAGTGGTCCCAGCTCTCTTCAGGTCATTGACCAGGTCCTGCCGTGTAGTTCTGGGCTGATCCCTAACCTTCCTCATGATCATTGATGCCCCACAAGGTGAGATCTTGCATGGAGCCCCAGGTCGAGGGTGATTGACCGTCATCTTGAACTTCTTCCATTTTCTAATAATTGCACCAACAGTTGGTGCCTTCTCACCAAGCTGCTTGCCTATTGTCCTGTAACCCATCTCAGCCTTGTGCAGGTCTACAATTTTATCCCTAATGTCCTTACACAGCTTTCTGGTCTTGGCCATTGTGGAGAGGTTGGAGTCTGTTTGATTGAGTGTGTGGACAGGTGTCTTTTATACAGGTAACGAGTTCAAACAGGTGCAGTTAATACAGGTAATGAGTGGAGAACAGGAGGGCTTCTTAAAGAAAAAATAAAAGGTCTGTGAGAGCCGGAATTTTTACTGGTTGGTAGGTGATCAAATACTTATGTCATGCAATAAAATGCAAATTAATTACTTAAAAATCATACAATGTGATTTTCTGGATTTTTGTTTTAGATTCCGTCTCTCACAGTTGAAGTGTACCTATGATAAACATTACAGACCTCAACTTGCTTTGTAAGTAGAAAAACCTGCAAAATTGCAGTGTATCAAATACTTGTTCTCCCCACTGTATGTATAATCTGATGACTGTCTATGCAGAGTAACATGGGAGGAATTTTGATTGGTATCTTTGAACTTGATTTATGTGTCACTCACTCAAAAATCTGGGAATTCATAGTGATAGTGCCAGTTACGTCCCCTAATCCCTAGTGCACTGAGATGCATGTTGAGTTGTCGGTATGCTGGAGAGAATGCAAGTTAAGGTGAAAAGTGTAATATCCTTCTTTAGAGTTATTTTGATTTTGTTTTGAATTTGTTGTCCATTCATTGACTAACTAATGACCTAGAGCTACACAAATGAGGCATCATGCACCACATTTTTGGAGGGGACACTGGTGGCCAAATGTGATTTTTTTGTTGTACATTTTGTGCAAAATGTACGATATTGTGTGTATTTTCATTGTGCTCCGTCAGTTGGATGAGCAAATGACAATGTACCACCCACACCTATACATCTTGAAGGGACTATATAAGGCTGTTCTATTCCTATTGCTTTTCCTCTGGGGGTCTGACAGAACAGTGTCAATCACAACACAATGAGAGCACAGGCAAGGACCAGGGTGGTCGAACAGTGTCATCACAGCTTAACCAAACAGCAGCCCAAGAGATGATGAAACTGACATCCACAACTTGCACGGCAATTCTGTGAAAAACTCACTGAGAACAGCACATGTTATATCACTAGCATAAAAATATCACAGAGAAGTAACCATTGCAAAATGTTCTATTGCATTTAGACCCACATTTCTCCCAGTATATTTGTCATATACAGGATCAACAAGCTTGTTGCTGTGGAAGGTCAGTCATTGTAACCAAACACTTTTCTGTTTGGAAAGTGGGAGCGATGGGACTGGATGCCTGAATTTACAGCTCTTTTGAATGGACTTTTAAGGCTGGTGTCATCATTCTGATTGACAGGGTCATATGATACTTTAGCAACACGGGCTGTATCAAACACTAAGCATGCACGCTGTTTAAGAGAAGAAAAAGCGCAGTCACCCATTGGGCCACATGAAAGTCCCTCTGCTGTTTTAGAGGGCACGTTTTCCAATGGTAACCAAGTCACACACTCGTGGTGGCCTAACTTGCTTAACCTAATTCGTAACATTTGGAGGACAACCAACTCTTAGATGGCCTTGTGGCTTCTGACTAAGCATTGTTCCATATGGATTTATCTCCTCCACAATGCTGGAACAGATATCATCAAAACTCTTTTCTACAGATTCTTTCCCAAAGGGAGTTTTCCTTGTGGTGGTGGGGTATTGTACTTAAAATGGTTCGAAGGCTAGTTTTGGAAAATGTGATGTGCTCTTGTGCCTATTTGTAGGCTTGTTATAAATAGGTTTGGCAGGGTACGCATGCTCATGTTTGTTTGGAAATTGCACAGTGCCTTGAGCCGGAGAGAGTGGTGGGTCCTTATACAAAGAGACAAAAGGAAAGCTATGAATGGTGAGTTTACCTCAGAGATCTGATGGAAGATAGCTTGTCGATGAATGATGATATAATGGATGTGTTACCAACTGAACATAACAACATTACTTTGAACAAACATCTCTGTTGCTGATATCAGTCTCTATAGTATAAGGCATTACACTACAATTGATGAAGACAATAGAAGTGTTTGCTTTTTAAAAAAACATGTTTTCAAGCTCATAAATATTTACCAAAAAAGGGAATAATCTTGATTTTGTATCTTGTTATTAAAAATAACTTAGTGTCATCTTTATCTCTCTTTCAGCTGCTATCTCCCAGATTTAGACCATAACAGATTACAGCCACAGAAGCAAACCTAATTTGTTTTGGTGGATGTACATCATCATCTGTTGCCTTCTCCGAGGAAGTTTCTCCTGGGAATTTAAGTTTGAAAGAGAAACTCTATCTGTTGGAGAATGAGTTCCAGGAGGCTGATGACCCGCTCCTACTCTGCGGGGGACGGGAGGTCCAGCTCCCACAATGGAGATGATGTCATAGGGAGTAGCAGAGCCAGCAGCCGCAGCTACCTCTCTGATGTCAGGCCTGAAAACAGGTACACAACCCCTCAGCTCAACACAGGAAATATTACTGTACCTCAACAAGCAACAAGAAAGTTAGAATATGTTTATTACCACATCCCTCTCCTTTTGAAGTGAAGGTTAACCATTGATTCGGCATCATTGCATTATGAGGTCTTAATAATAAAACAATAATCATTGAATTTATAATGCCCTTTTAAATGAAAATGATTGGATGGCTTGGATTGAAATGATTTCTCAGTGTGTTAATTAGTTGGAGATAGCGGTGTTAGTTATATTTACATAACATTTACATTTGAGTCATTTAGCAGACACACTCATACAGAGCCAGTTATAATGCATTCATCCAGAGCCAGTTATAATGCATTCATCTTAAGACAACTGGATGAGTCAACCACATATTAAAGTCATTGTTGGTTTCCATGGTGTCGTTTACTGCATTTAGGACTGTTTGAATGGCCAGCTGATAGGCAACACTCACTACCGGCTCATAAAAAGCTATGACCATGAAGGTCAGCTCTCAGCTCTTTATAAATAAACTGCATCTCCCTGCATGAGCCTGTGTAAAGGCAAACCGTCTTCCAAAATGCATCCTACAAATAGAAGAAAAGTTTTTGAAAATCCAATCTTCCTACTACTGGGTATGTCTACTTATGGCCAAGTGCGGGCTGCAAAACTATCAAGTCAAGTGAAAACATGTATTCTTAATTATAATTAAATAAAATATTAATGGTACAGATAGTATCGTCATGTAATACTTTCTGACGTCACTTAGTGTTTTTCCACTGTCAGTGGTTTGATTTTGTTTCACTGTAGACACTAGGCAATAGTCAGTCAAAATACAATCTCAAATAAACCATGGCCTTAGTAGCACCCTATCTTAATGATCTGGCCGAGAGACTGAAATAGATGACAAAACCAGACAGAGTGACTAGACCTACACTTAAACACTCTGTTTTTGGCCATGATTACAGGCATGACATATCCACCAATTAAGATGTTGCACTCTATGGTGTATGGAGTGATATTACTTCCAACAGAAGTGGAATCTGAATTGAATAATTTTCAATTCAAAATACATTTCTGAATACAAATGCAGTTTTTGTTGGCATTAATGTCACTCAATAATGAGCCTACAATACCTGCATTCTGTATTGAAAGCACTATATTCATATAGAGTCATGTAAAGTTGAAGTCAGAAGTTTACATACACCTTAGCCAAATACATTTAAACTCAGTTTTTCACAATTCCTGACATTTAAAAATTATCTGTTTTAGGTCAGTTAGGATCACAACTTAGTTTTAAGAATGTGAAATGTCAGAATAATAGTAGAGAGAATTATTTATTTCAGCTTTAATTTTTTTCATCACATTCCCAGTGGGTCAGAAATTTACATACACTCAATTACTATTTGGTAGCATTGCCTTTAAATTGTTTAACTTGGGTCAAACGTTGCGGGTAGTGTTCCACAAGCTTCCCACAATAAGTTGGGTGATTGTTGGCCCATTCCCGCTGACAGAGCTGGTGTAACTGAGTCAGGTTTGATTGCCTCCTTGCTCGGACACACTTTTTCAGTTCTGCCCACAAATTTATTATAGGATTGAGGTCAGGGCTTTGAGATGGCCACTCCAATACCTTGACTTTGTTGTCCTTAAGCCATTTTGCCACAACTTTGGAAGTATGCTTGGGGTCATTGTCCATTTGGAAGACACATTTGCAACCAAGCTTTAACTTCCTGACTGATGTCTTGAGATGTTGCTTCAATTTATCCACATCATTTCCCGTCTTCATATTGCCATCTATTTTGAGAAGTGCACCAGTCCCTACTGCAGCAAAGCACCCCCACAACACGATGCTGCCACCCTCATGCTTCACGGTTAGGATGGTGTTCTTCGGCTTGCAAGCGTCCCCCTTTTTCCTCCAAACATAACGATGGTCATTATGACCAAACAGTTCTATTTTTCTTTAATCAGACCAGAGCACATTTCTCCAAAAAGTACGATCTTTGTCCCCACGTGCAGTTGCAAACGGTAGTCTTTCTTATGGCAGTTTTGGAGCAGTGGCTTCTTCCTTGCTGAGCGGCTTTTCAGGTTATGTCAATATAGGACTCGTTTTACTGTGGATATAGATACTTTTGTACCTGTTTCCTCCAGCATCTTCACAAGGTCCTTTGCTGTTGTTTTTCGATTGATTTGCACTTTTCGCACCAAAGTACATTAATCTCTTGGAGGCAGAACATATCTCCTTTCTGAGCGGTATGACAGCTGCGTGGTCCCATGGTGTTTATACTTGCACACTATTGTTTGTACAGATGAACGTGGTACCTTCAGGCGTTTGGAAATTGCTCCCAAGGATGAAACAGACTTGTGGAGGTCTACAATTTTTTTTTCTGAGGTCTTGGCTGATTTATTTTTATTTTCCCATGATGTCAAGCAAAGAGGCACTGAGTTTGAAGGTAGACCTTGAAATACATCCACAGGTACACCTCAATTGACTAAAATGATGTCAATTAGCCTATCAGAAGCTTCTGAAGCCATGACATAATTTTCTGGAATTCTCCAAGCTGTTTAAAGGCACAGTCAACCTAGTGTGTATAAACTTCTGACCCACTGGAATTGTGATATAGTGAATTAGAAATGAAATAATCTGTCTGTAAAAAATTGTTGGAAAAATTACTTGTGTCATGCACAAAGTAGATGTCCTAACCAACTTGCCAAAACTATAGTTTGTTAACAAGAAATTTGTGGAGTGGTTGAAAAATGTGTTTTAATGACTCCAAACTAAGTGTATGTAAACTTCCGACTTCAACTGTATGTCTCATTACTGTAAAATTAATTTCATATGGACTAAAAGATGTGAATTTGATGTGAATTTGATAACCAATTTGATAACCAATTAAATGTAATAACCAATTAAGTCATTTGATAACCAATTAAAAGCATGACAATTGGTGATAGTTTATGTAAGAACACTTCTTAGTCCATCTTCATTCATGCCAGAACACCTATACATTGTGCCTGATAAGCTGCTTCTATTTGCATCCTCTCTGCATAGCTACTCCAGTCACAGCTATTCTCAGTACAGGCCATCAAGGTACTGTCATGTATTTGTTTCATGAAATTCATTTAAACTAACACCAACACTTGCTATCTTTTAGCTTTCCTTTAGCCTGGCTTATGTTGTCTCACCGTCATGACATTGAGATGGAACAATGTGTGCTTGGTGAAGTATGTTGGCTGATATTTGATTATTGTGATATTGGACTGCACAAGATATTGCATCACAAACTACATAACACCCATTTTGACCTCTGCAATTCTTATGGAAAGCAAGACAATCCATGGATATCAAATCACTAGGATATGGAATCACATTACTTTACAGTATGTAGGGTTGAATGTGTTGATAAAAATGTATTTATATATTTTACAAATTATTGCATTTTATATTCCATATATTTTGGCTGTCTTCCATTGCCTGCATAGAGGATTACATATTTTGAAAATAGCTTTGGCCCAGGTGAGAGACATTTGTTTCCATTTGAAAATGTAACTAAGTGTGTTATGCAGGAGCACCCTACATTGTGTTATGGCACATTTAACGGAGGAGACCCAGCCATCCTTTGAGACGACATTAAAGTCAAGAGCCGTATCTGAAACCTGTAGCATCAAGTTCACCTGTGAGGTGTCAGGTAAACTCTCCTCTGGTGTGTGAGTGGGCGCAATACGTTGTTTGTAATAGCCTACATACTTTGTTGTTGTACTTGCTAACCACTATTATCTATCTGAAGATTTTACAGTAAGTGCGAAATGTAGTCTCTATAACTGTTTCTCTGTTTCAATTTGACTCCAGGTCACCCCGCTCCTGAAGTGACATGGTATAAAGATGATTTGCAATTGGACAGATACTGTGGACTACCTAAATACAACATTTCCCGCAATGGACAAAACCATTCACTGCACATTTACAAGTATGGATCAAGATCATAATTGTCATTTGTATTGAAGATGTTATACATTATCATATTGATGTCAGTTTGGTTTGTATTGATGCACACAAATATTATTTAAAACATTGTGCAGCAACTGTATAATACAAGTATCTATGATTTGTTTTCTTTACAGTTGCACTATGGAGGATGCAGCCATCTACCAGGCATCAGCCAGGAACAACAAAGGTATTGTGTCCTGCTCTGGAGTCCTTGAGGTGGGGACGATGAGCGAATACAAGATCCACCAGCAGTACTTCGCCAAGATAAAACTGAAGGCTGAAAACACACGCAGAGAGCTGGAGGAGCCCAAGCTGTGGGACAAGGAGAACCACGGGTCTCCTGGTAGTCGGCAGGAAACACTGAGGACCATCAGTCCAGACCGGTCCCAGAGGAAGCGACGGTCCCCCATGGACCCCAGCCTCAGTGCCCCCAGCTTTATGGAGGATGAAGTGGTTGAGGAGAGCACTCAGGCTCATGCTGGGGAGGCAGAGGCCAGGCTACAGGACACACCTGTGGTGGGAGAAGAAAAATGGGAATCTAACAGGGCTGGGTCTTCCAATGTCAATGGACAGGCAGCCATTACAGAAAATAGCAGCAACAAAGGCCCAACGTATGTTTACGATTCAGTGCAAAAGTCTTTTGCTCCACACACACCAAAAGCATCACTGGCCAAGAAGAAGATCAAGATCTCCAATGGAGAGGATAGTGGGATGACGGCTGATAACCAAGCCAGAAAGAAGCCTGAGGAGAGAGGGATGAGTGAAGAAGGAGAGGTCAGTGTGACACCCTGTCTGGTTGAGTCCTCACCCTCACTGGGGTCATCAGAAGAGGCCCTGGAAGTGGAGAGTGCTGTTGAAACTTCAGCCTCAAAGACAGAGAGTGTAAAATACATGAATCAGTCTGAGAGAGCCCCACTGAACAACACTGTGTCAGTAATGGAAGAAGTGAAGGTCCAAGTGAAGGAGAAAGTACCTGCACAAACCCCACCACACAACGGAGAGCCTAGCATCCTCTCTCCTTCTACTGGGCTCCTCTCTACAGGGGAAACCATCTCAGGGAATAAGAGTCAGAATGCTGCAGTGGCTCAGGTGACCCAAAATGTTGGAAATAACAATATTATAGGGAGTCAGAGTACAGTTCCTCCTGTCACCTCATCACAACCAAGTCCTTCAGCTAAACTAAAACCACAACCAAGTCCTTCAGCTAAAATACAACCACAACCAAGTCCTCTTTCAGCGAAATCAAAATCACAACCACATCAACCAAGTCCTCCTTCTGTGACATCACAACCACAACCAAGCCCTTCAGCAAAACCACAGCCACAACCAAATCTTCCTTCTGCGAAACTACAACCACAACCACGTCAATCAAGCCTATCAGTAAAATCACAACTAGGTCCCTCAGTAACACCACAACCACAACCAGATCCTCCTTCTGGGACACTACAACCACACCAATCAAGTCCTTCAGTAAAACTACAACCAGGTCCCTCAGTAACACCACAACCACAACCAGATCCTCCTTCTGCGAAACTACAACTACAACCACAACCACAAATACGTCAACCAAGTCCTTCAGAGAAACTCCAAGCAAGTCCTTATGCGAAACCACAACCACAACAGATTACTTCTGCGAAACCACAACCACAACAGATTACTTCTGCGAAACTACAACCACAACCACGTCAACCAAGTCCTTCAATGAAATTACAACCACAACCACATCAACCAAGTCCTTCACCGAATTTACAACCACAACCAAGTTCCTCTGTCACACCACAACCACAAGCAAGTCCTTCAGTAACAACTCCAAAGGTGTTGAGCAACACACCAGAGAACATTGAGGTAGACAACAAGCGTTCTGTCCTGGAACACCTAAATAGCACCACTACTCCCCTAAAAGGTCAAACTGAATGCCCGGGGAAGGATTCAGCATCAGTGCTTGAGGTGCTAAACTCAGATACTTATTCCATTCATGGAACTGGAACTGCAGTTGAAGTTGCTGGGGAATCAGTGGAGTCAGTACTAACATCACCCTGTAAGAGCAGCGAGGCTGTCTCTGCCTTGCCTCAGCGTCTGTGTGAACAGTCAGGAGATCAGCTGTCTGTGGAGGAAACATGCACGTGCCTAAAGAATGTGTCTTTGTCTCGGCTGCCTGCGCAGCTGGGTGGGGAGGTGAGTGTCTCTGCCCTGTCCCTATGAGCTCATGGAGTGCCTAACTTTTCCAAAACACACCAGCCAGATCAGATCAGTAACACAAGCATCCACAGGGCTATTATTAGACTTTACAAGTATGCCCCTCTCTGTGTGACAAGATGTATGTGTAATGATGCATGTGCTGGCACGGACAGCAGGTATATTGCCACTGCTACATATTGAATGGCTGAAAACATGAATATAGAAATCACAGAATAGCTCAAGACTTCTGTTGTGCGTATGATTTGTGCAATAAGGATTTTGGAAGGTCAACAATCTTAGCTTGTGTGACAGAGTGGGTCTTTAAGGCGACTGTGAATGGTATTGGTGGTGGAAAACACATGGCATGAGAGTGAAAAGCACAATGGAACAGATGGTACAGCAATGATGCCTTAAAAGGTTTTGGATTTGTCCAGACATAGAGGCAGAGAGCATGATGGGTAATATTTTTGCTATCCTTGAGAGTTGAGCTGCACTGTTATCCTCGTCTTTTAGTTGCGCTGTTGGTCGCAGCCATGCAAACAGAGAGGAAGATGATGTCGTTTTTGTCTCTCATCCAAAGAGGTGTAAATCATTTTAGGCGTTGATTATTTTTTCTCTCCAAAGAAGACATTAATGATTTCCTACTATTTGGGCTTTTTGAAACACTGCATCTTCTACTGAACCCAAGAAAAGGAAGGTATGGAAACAAAGTACTGTGAAAATAGTGCTGAGACAGACTTCTGTCCACTCTGTTCCATCAAGCACCCCTTTGAATGATCCAAATTACATTGTCTCCCCACTAAACCTAAAAATATTAAATGTTCCATGTCTGTCTGTGCTTAGTCCACTGTCATACTGTGAACACTGTGTGAGAGAGCGAGACAGGTTATAAAGCACTTTCTTGTTTCAATGAAACCAAAGTAGGCCTACAATATATTTTTGTACAATTTGAACCTAAGAGCATACTCTCCCTTCTGTACATGTCATTGTAAATGTTCATGTACTCCCCATTTCAATATCATTTGTCAGTTGATTCTTCAAAGGGAATGCACTATTATTTCACACAACACCATAGTTTAGTTCTGTGATATTGAAATCAAAGTAGAAACAATGTGAATGGTCCTTTCAGTAACTCTGGACTTATCTCATTCACTGATGAAGTCACACCGGAGCCAATCCCTCTGGTGCTAATTTCAGCTGACCAATTAGATCTGGTGCTTATTTCAAATGAGTTACATATCTCTTACTGTTTATCTAAGACTAAAGGAACATGAGCTCAGACCAGGAGTCAATCTCACAACAGATCCACATGCACTCTGCACCTGGTCAAAACATTAGACTACCTCGTCCTGTACTGTGGGACTGCACTGTGTTTGTGAGGGTATTGTTCATCTCCATGGCTCATCAAAGGACATATAAAGTGAAGTAATAATCATCTAATAATCAAATGAGTGCAGCTTAACAACGCTACACCCCAGTAGCACTATTAGACAGTATTCAAATCTTTCTATCTGAGGGGTTGAACCTGTGTGAATTATAGTGATTTGACTACAAGCCATAGCTGTCAAGTCAAGAACAGTTTGTGAGATAGTAACAGAGTTATAACTGGAAAACAGGATTGCTTCATCCATTGACCAGGTTCCAATTAGTAAATATGTCTGAGCACTCAGCACTTAACACGAGAGCTCAAAATTGAAAACAAGATTCATTCGTTAGATACATTGTATGACCAAAAGTATGTGGACACCTGCTTGTCGAACATCTCATTCCAAAATCATGGGCATTAGTATGGAGTTGGTCCACCCTTTGCTGCTATAACAGCCTCCAGTCTTCTGGGAAGGCTTTCCACTAGATGTTGGAATATTGCTGCGGGGACTTGCGTCCATTAATCTACAAGAGCATTAGTGTGATCAGGCACCTGTCTTGGGTGATTAGGGCTGGCTCGCTGTCGGCGTTCCAATTCATCCCAAATGTGTTCGATTGGGTTGAGGTCAGGGCTGTGTGCAGGCCAGTCATGTTCTTCCACACCGATCTCTACAAACCATTTCTGTACGGACCTCGCTTTGTGCACGGGGCATTGTCATGCTGAAACAGGAAGGGGCCTTCCCAAAACTGTTGCCATAAAGTTGGAAGCACAGAATCTAGAATGTCAATCTATGCTGTAGCGTTAAGATTTCCATTCTTTGGAACTAAGGGGCCTAGCCCAAACCATGAAAAACAACCCCAGACCATTATTCATCCTCCACCAAACTTTACAGTTGGCACTAAGCATTCAGACAAGTAGCATTCTCCTGGCATCCGCCACACCTAGATTTGTCCGTCGGACTGACAGATGGTGAAGCATGATTTATGATTTCAGAGAACGAGTTTCCACTGCTCCAGTGTCCAATGGCAGCGAGCTTTACACCACTCCAGCCGACGCTTGGCATTGCGCATGGTGATCTTAGGCTTGTGCCATTGGAACACAGGAGTGATGGTTGTTGATAATACTGAATATGAATACTTTTAAATACATTTTTTAAAAACTAGTAAACACATCTGCAGTCGACAGAGCTGATTTGCACATTGTGGATGTGGAATGTTTGTCAAGCCCTCCCTAACCCGGACAACACTAGGCCAATTGTGCGTTGCCGCACAGACCTCCCGGTCGGTGACGACAGAGCATGGGCGCGAACCTAGGGTCTCTGGTGGCACAGCTGACGCTGCAGTACAGCGCCCTTAACCACTGCGCCACCCGGGAGACCATGCTTTTATTTTTGATGTGTATATAACAATGATGTGTGTTTATGTGTCATGGCTATGACTGCAGCAAAGTATTTACAGAATGTAAATCTGTCTCTTCTTTTATTGTGCCTCAAGGTTACACAGAACCACAGACAGACAGAGAGAGAGTGGAAGGGAACACCTGTCGGGCAAGAACCTGTAATACTAACCATCCGGAGAAAGCTGGACGGACAATCACCTTCGCCACGACAACGTTCTCCATCGTCATCGGACAGAGAAGTCACAGCAAATGCCAACAAACGGTCACCTACTTTGCACAATCCTCTGAGCCAATCGGCCTCTGACAAAATGATGCAGGGCACACAGGATCATTCCAGGGGATCAAATGAGAGCCATACATTACCTTTTACAGAGCCACTAAAGTCACCCCTGGAAAGCCCGGGTGTTGGTGAGAAAACCTTGGGGTGTAGTGTTTCCTCAGTAGGCCAGCAAGGCCAAGTTGAGATAGCTATAAAAAACGTTGGTGAGACAGAAATACAAGTTGACGTTAAAGTACAGGGTAATAATTTGGCTGAGTTACATGCACAGGGAGGCAGTTATGAGAGAAGAGTTGACATGGAAACTGTTTATAAAGTTAGCAAAGTTCAGGAAGGTGAAATTGAAAGACTTACGAAAGCACCTGAAAAGAAAACCGTTGAAAGTATAGCAGTGGCTGTATGGGATGAGAAGAGTATACCTGTGTTGAAGATAGCAGAATGCCAAGATCTTTCTCTAAATCCCCGCTTTCAGCCTATTATTCCAGACACATCACAGATGGCTGACACAACAACAAGTGTCCCAAACACAAACATCTCAGAGCAACAAACAAAAGCCCCAACACCTGTAGCCAAAGTAATGTCTATTGCCGAGATTCTAAGGTCACAAATGGAGAAAAGTGCCCCTACAGAAGTAAGTCCAGTGTCACCCATTTCAGATGCACCCATTTCAGTGGCACTTATTTCAGTAGCTACCATTTCAATGCCCCTTATACAAAGTCTAAACACAGACCAACAACCTAAATGTCCCCCATCAACTGACATACAGGATGTGAGAATGCAAAGTCCAGAGTTGAGGATGGATGAGACAGAGTACAGGCAGGAACCTGAGAAAGACACTTGTAAGAAGGAAACCAATATGTCTGTCAGTTCTATTTCAGCTTCAAATGTAGAATATAGATGTAATACCTCTGAACCAGAACGAGTTGAGTCCCCCATAGTTAGTCCTATGACTGAAGCCTCACCTAAAGCTTTTGTTAGTCCTCCTATCTCTATTGTAGACATGGATGGCACTTTAGAGAACAGTAATCCTCCTGTATGTATAGTAATGGACATTGAAGGTGTCATGGATACAGACCAGGAGCATCTTTTGGATCATAATGCTGATATTAGTCTGGCTGCGAATAAGGATGGTCAAAAAGAGTCTTCTCTTGTTACTCCTGAGCAGAAGTCCCTGGACATTACAGTTCCTCCTCCATCCATCTCATCTGTTACCTTTCCTGCAGAGAAACAACAAACACTAGAAAATACAGTCAAAGGGATGGATTCTTCACACTCACTGCCTCCAGGGTTCAGCAGTCGACATGGCAGAGACAAAACGTGTGCTTCTCCCCTTTCGGAGCGTTCAACAGAATCTAGCTCACTTCCTAGTGCCACTGAGAACCAAAGTTTTTCTACAAAAAATACAGGATTTACAAACAACATTGCAACCCCAACATTGCAACCTGTCAGTGAAAAACAGAGAGACTCTTCACCAGATACTGGTATGATTTTAGGTTGGAGTGAAGCATGCAAACCTGATGTTCCTCAGCCTGGTCCTCAGACTGTACGAAGGTTTGATACCAACGGTTCCCCAAGTAGTGAGACACAAGGGTCAGTACCTGTTCCCACCATTCCGTTGGATAGCAAAAGCTCTCCATCCAAGGAGGTGAAAGTTGGGGAATATTCAAAGCCAGACTCTTCAACATCTGTCTCAGTCACTGAAAGCAGTACTGGCCTGCTGAAGGGATCAGACAGTGTGTCCCCCATGCCCTCAGCCACACCAAAGGAGCTGGCCTCCGGCGCTAGACGCAAAATCTTAATCCCAAAACCCAAAGGAGAGGACCCTGGAGCTGTTGCTTCACAGATTGACACCCAGAGCCCCCAGAGAGAGGAGGTCCTCAGGATGAGCTCCAGGCTATGCCCAGAGTCCTCCTCTCCCATGTCCCCTGGGCTGTCCCGCAGGTCGCCCCTGCTGCAGCCCCCCAATGGCCAGCGCACCCCTCCAACAGAGAGACGCTCCCCACTGCTCAGTAGGAGGAAGCTGGCTCCAACTCCAGAGACCCTCAGACAGAGCCAGGAACCTGCCCTGGAGACAACCGGCACTACCAAGACTGAGGAGAAACCAGCTGAGAAGGACAAGCATAACCCATTCAAAGGTAAACTCCTTTCAAGATATATCAGCTTAGTGTAAAAAAAAAGGGGTGGCTGATGTTGGCATACTTTTAGAGAGTAGCTAGTCTTATTCAACTAAATTAACCATTAGAGTCAGTGTAGTTTCTTTGGCTAACCTCCAGTAGGGAGTGCTATCGAGAGCCTTCGTGCTTCCTCTGTTTGCTTTGACACTGTCACGAGATGGATCGTCAGTTATAGATATAGAATTAATAGAACTGGCTTACAACCTCTAAACCTGGCAATTTGACTGGGGATGCTTGTTCTATTCATTCTATTTCTATGAGGCCAGCTACTTGCCAGGTGGGATTACATGGAGGCTTAACTGAAATAGTATCCATATTACTTTAAGTTAGGAAGCTGAAACATAAGAAAGTGTTTATCTTTACCTAGTTGCCTGTCTATCGGGAGTCCCTCTCTTACTGGCACTAATCTCTCTCTCTCCCCTCCTCTCTTTATCTCCCCCCTCTCTCTCCAGCTCCTCAGGTCATCAGGAAGATTAGAGGAGAGCCCTTCTCAGATACGGCAGGACATCTGAAGCTGTGGTGCCAGTTCTTCAACGTTCTTAGTGACTCCACAATTAAGTGGATCAGGGATGAGGTGGAGATCGCTGAGGTTAAAAGAAGGTGAGTCCTCCATGCAGGCTGCCTTGACGTGAAATGCTGTAGCCAAAATTTGGAAAATATTGTTTATAAAAGGGATTCAACAATAAAATAATCACGACGGTTTTCCTGATGGCAACAATGATAAGGTGTTGTAGAGACACCATGTGGCTGAGAAATTATAGTTAGAGCTTTCTGAAACTCTGTTTATTTTGCTGTTCTGTCCATCCCTGATGGTGTGTTTCCCAGTGCAGGAGATGAGACTCAGGTAGCGTTGGCTATTGTCCAGACGTCCAGCAGAGACTGTGGAGTTTATGGCTGCACCATCACTAATGAATACGGGACAGACACAACAGACTTCCTACTGAGTGTTGACAGTATGTACACAAGTGTCTCAGTTCAATCTCTGAAGTTGTTTCAACACGTTATCTCCTATATCTTTATATCTCTTATCTCTCATTCTGTCGACTAGAATCTATTTTTTGCAGTACTCTCTGGAGTCTTTTATCTCCTATATCTTTATATCTCTTATCTCTCATTCTGTCGACTAGAATCTATTTTTTGCAGTACTCTCTGGCGTGTTTTATCTCCTATATCTTTATATCTCTTATCTCTCATTCTGTCGACTAGAATCTATTTTTTGCAGTACTCTCTGGCGTGTTTTATCTCCTATATCTTAATATCTCTTATCTCTCATTCTGTCAACTAGAATCTATTTTTTGCAGTACTCTCTGGCGTGTTTTATCTCCTATATCTTTCAAGTTTTATTTGTCACATGCACAAGTACAGTGAAATGCTAAACTTGCAAGTCCTTCCCAACAGTGCAGTATTCAATGTCAAATAGTATAACAAAAAAACTGGAGAAATAAGAAATAAGAGAGGAAGCAAAATAAATAGAAGAATGTAAGTTATATACAGGGTCAATGCCAGTACCACATTTACAATGTGCAGGAATACTGGAGTAGTTAAGGTTGATATGTACATGTAGGCAGGGATCAGGAGGAAGTGACTGGTAGCAGGATGAATAATAATAGTAGTAAACAAGATGGCAGCCGTATATGTGGAGGGTGGGTGTGTGCGTGGTGTTGAGTGTGTGTATATGAGTGTGTGTGGGTGTTAGTGTGGGTGTGTGAGTGTGCAAGAAAGTCAGTGTAGGCGTGATAGGTGGATATGCATAAACTGGGCTGAAAAGTGACTGGTAGCAGGAATATATAAATACTTAGCATCTCGCAAGCTCTTATTCTTTCTACTCTGTCTTTTTTGCAGTACTCTCTGGCATGTTTCTGCGTGAGGATCAAGAAGGTAAGATTACATTTGTCTATTATTTGTTAGGATGTAATTGGTGTTCAATACTGTCCGGTCACACCCCATCATTTGCTTTGTGAGGCACCTGATCCCCAAGCTTACATGAATGGTTAGCGCCGTTCAACTAGCCATTCGTGGAAGCTTGCAGGATCAGGTGGCTCACGATGCAGCCTCATAATACCACTTCCAGTGCATTATATTTGATGAATTTACTATCTTTCCTCTCTACAGTGGGAGAGGAGATAGAGATGAGTCCACTACTGTTCACCAAGGGCCTGGCTGACTCTGGCGTCTGGGGAAGTAAGTTCTTTGGGCGTATCATGATGGAGGAGGCCCATATAGGAGAGGGCTGCTCCCACAAGGCCTGCAGAGTGAGGGTCATCTATGGGCTGGAGCCAGTGTTTGAGTCTGGGACCACATGTTACATCAAGGTGAAGAGCCCTATCGCCTACTACGGAGTCAAGGAGGAGAGCAACCTGGTCGAGAGGAACCTGGCAATCACCCAACAGGTGAAGGGTTTTACTTCTTTAACATAAAGTAAATGTTTAATGAAAATCAATGGAAATTGGTTCAATGTAATGATATTATTGATGTTATGAAAGGAATCATTTAGTCAAAGCTCTGATCCCTAACCCAATTAAAGTTTTTCTGTCCGATCGTGAATGCAATCTTCTTTCCAAAAGGAATGTAGACTTCAGAACATCGCTCGTGAATACTGCAAGATCTTTGCTGCGGAATGTAGGGTGATAGGAACCTTTGGAGAAGTGCTGGAGTGAGTGAGATCATCAAAATGATACGAAACTTGCACATAAAAACAATGTTTTTTCATATCACTTCACTACTTTGTTTAGTCTTCTGTCATACCACAGTGTGTGTATGTTCTTGGTTATACAGAGTGATCCCAGTCCACCTCATGTATCGGCCTGCCAACACCATTCCCCATGCTACGGTGGAGTCTGACCTGAAGGGGGTCTATCTGAGGTACTGTCTGATGGACGCTACAGGCCGGCTGGTCATGAGAACTGGCTCAGAGGCGGCACTGAAGTGTTGTACTCTGCAGCACTGGATCCTCCAGTGGACCAATGGAAACCTGCTGCTCACTCGGATGGAAGGTACAGTGTCCATAGTCTCGGATGACTAACTCTAGCAGGACAATGCTTTGGCTGAATAACAGAACAGGTGAAATGAACTGTAATTGTGATTGTGCTGCAGGTGTTGACTTCAAGATCACAAACGTTGGAATTTCCATCAAATCGAAAGGGTTTGTAGGCCTATCATTTATTCTGTTGTATTTTCTGAACATTGTGTTCTAGAGATATTCATGACTACATAGATCATTTACAATTACAATTACAAATACTGTAATAACAAAATCTGTCACGAAGCTCTGTCAACAAAATGTTCCTTTACTCATCTGTTACATTGAATCTGTTGTTATTATTCCAGGTACCAAAGTCTCACGATCACAGAGAACCCCAATGTGTTTGAGCAGTTTGTCTCTCAGCACCAGTGTAACTACTACTGCGGCCTCCTCAGCCTGAGGTCCCTGAAGACACAGGACTCCCTGCAGACCCCAGCCAAACCCAAGTGCTCCAGGAGCCCCCTGCTCCACCGCAAGATGGGCGGCTCCTCCAGGTATGAACCACTGCCATTGTGCCCTTCAGCAAGGCACTTAAAGGACAACTCCACCCAAAAATTATTGTTTGGTATTTGTTTCATTAGTCTTTTGTTGATATAGTCCCAAAATGTTTTGCATGTCAGCAATCAAGTTTTCAAGATATGTAACGTTCAAAATTGAGAAATCTGTCCCGAATAATGCATTTTGCATCATATGATGCAAACTCAGCATCAGAGGATGCAAAATGCATCATTCAGGCAAGATTTCTGTATTTTGAAAGTTACATACCTTGAAAACTTGATTGCTGACATGAAAACATTTTGGGACTATATCAACAACAGACTAATGAACCAAATACCAAAATATAGTTATAGGATGTAGTTTTCCTTTAGCCCCCAAATCCTCTCCATCCAAGGGCGCTGCGCTGTGGCGGACCCTGTAACCTCTCAACGTGTGTGTCTAGGGGTGTTATTAAAAGGGTAGAAGTCGAAGTCTGTGCTAGCCAAATTGATTAATAAAGTACCTATTTCATTCAGTCCCCAGCCCTCCAGGAAGGCCACAGGAAGCCCCCGGTTGATCAGAAAGCCAGCGCAGCCAGAGGACAGCAAAGCCACCGCCAAGCACAAGGCCGTTGATGTTCATAATGTTGTCCGAAGTTAGAATCGGCCGTAGAAAGCAAGCAACTGCTTTTCTCAATAAAGAGAATAAATGCTGAACCAGATATGGAATTACTGCCAGACTTGTCCTCCCACCTATAGAGCTTTCGGGGAGCTGGGAGCCGGTCTGGGATGAAAGGCTGGTGACCCTTCCTCCAAGCCGTGACAGACAGACAGACAGACAGACAGACAGACAGACAGACAGACAGACAGAAAGACAGACAGAGACAGACAGAAAGATGAGATCAGAAGGAGAAAGAGAAGGCCAGGTGAAGGAAGAACTTGAATGTTTCCAGAAATGACAGACGCTTCATCCACATCTTTTAATGAATTCTGTGTTAAAATAAACAATGAAATGCCACCTCAGTTTTAATGGGCATGTCGCCTCTGTTGCCAGAATCGGAGACAATGAAATGAATGACACACTAGTATGTCCTTCAAATTATTAAATTACACATTCATTTCACTAATGAATACATTCTTAATTTTTTTTGAGTAGATCACATACAATTTTAGGCTAAAGCTTTCACATTATACAGGGATTCCTATTGCATATTAGTAATAATTCGGAGTAGTAATTCACAGTAGTAATTCACAAGGTTAGCACGCCAACTCGATTCAGGTCCCAACAACATGAACATTTAGGGGAAATACGTTTAAAGGGATCGTTATGGAGTTAAAGGTTATCTTCAATGGTGCACAGTGCTCAGGATAATAGTTCTGTTAAGAAAACTATGCCCTAAGAATGTAGCGTATATTGTTTTCCATGACACTGTGAATAAAAACGTGGTGCTTTTTATACTGTAAATGTGCCTACGTTTTCATGTTGCAGTGTATGACATTCCTATAAAATGCTCACGGGATGCAATGGCTGTAAATTAAAATGAAATATATTGAAATTAAGCCTCTTATTGACCAGGGTGTGTTTTGAGTGCTACCCTGGAAACCATTTGACATGTAATGTATCTCAGTTGTAAATAATGACGTGGGCTAGCCGCTATGTCACTTGCTGTAATCTGACATATAAGTATCTGACATTACAGATGTAGGATCGTAATTTGGTCACCCTGTTGCAGGAGAACTGTACCACTTGGGTAATGATTTACCTTGACGACATATCCATAATATATAGGCATTTCATGAACGTGTTATAACAGATCCCAACCACATTATTAAAGGTTAATTCAATATATCCATAGCCTATCTATAACTTAAGTAATGTCATGCTATACAAGAGCTCATATTTAGGTATCTAAATAGATCCTCATTACAATGACAGTATAGGCCCATGACTTACCTTCTGCTTCTTCTTCTCACTTAGCTCAATGGTACATGAAGATCTCCAAAGACTTGAATCATAAAGGTACATTTTATGGATCAAATTGTGTAGTTGAGGGTAAAGGTGTACCGGTTCACCAAACCCATGGTTCGAGTTATATTGGGGTTATGGTTCAGTTTCGGTACAGCGGAAAAATAGATAGAAACAGTTTTAATTTGTGTTTATTTGGGAAAATACGCCAAATTTAAAGCACCCTATTTGTGGCCAAAGTCCAGTTTCTGTGACATCATTCACAATGTTTCTGGTATTGTCTGTTGTGACAAGGATTGTTAGGTTGGGCCTCAAGTAGAGGTCTAAAAAGTTGGACACGATCCGAAATTAGACTTGGGGCTTTCCCACCCTGTGTAATATGCACAAATAAATGTTTCAATTCAGAGACCCGCTCCGAATGGACCTGAGGACATGGTCGGATCCGAGTGAGGGAAGTGGTAGAAAAATATATTTGAAAGCTACTTTAAACAAAGCTGATTAAGTGCAAAGGAGAGCAGGCGGAGCAGGGGCCTTGCAGTGTGTGTACTTTGAGTGAGTGAAACAGGAGCAAGGAGGGAGGGAGAGGCAGAAACCAACCGAGCTGACTTGTGCTAGTAGACTAACTTCTAGCTTGTCATAGCTAGGTTATTTATCTTCCAATATGATTACGTAGTACCTGTCTTTACTGCATCAATACAAGAGAATGTAGTTAGCTAAGAGAGCTAACTATCCCTTACAAAAATGAATTTATTGCTTCAAACTTCCCGCAAGTTTGTGGCTAATTTGCTACAAACTAAATAGTGTGCAACAAAATGTTGCCAGAAGTTTGCAAACGTTTGCCACTAGTGGTGAATCTGCAGCAAACCTTTGGCAACAATAATATTCACTATCACTAGTGGCAAACAGTTGATGACCAATCAAGGGGATTGGAAACAACTGTTGGAAATTGGAAACCAAGCTAGCTACAGTACCTACCAACATTGTCTGGTGAGTGTCTAACTTATTAATTAAACTTTAAAATGGTATTAGCTAAATTATGCCTAGTTAGCAATGTCATGTTTTATCAGATAGAGTGAAACATTTGTTGATACCAGTTTCATTCTGTCTGCACCACGCCACTGATGTTAGCTATCATATTTGTGCACAATTTATGTGATTGGTAGCTAACTAATGATTTGTTTTTTTTAGGTGTCGTTTAATAACAATATGCATTCATACACAGTGCATTCGGAAAGTATTCAGACCCCTTCACTTTTTCCACATTTTGTTATGTTACAGCCTTATTCTGATTAAATAAATACAAATACTCATCACTCTACACACAATACCCAATAATGACAAAGTGAAAACAGGTTTTTAGAATTTTTTTCAAATGTATTAAAAATAAAAAACAGAAATACCTTATTTACATAAATATTCAGACCCTTTGCTATGAGACTCGAAATTGAGCTCAGGTACATCCTGTTTCCTTTGATCATCCTTGAGATGTTTCTACAACTTGATTGGAGTCCACCTATGGTAAATTCAATTGATTGGACATGATTTGGAAAGGGACACACCTGTCTATATAATGTCCCACAGTTGACAGTGCAAAAACCAAGCCATGAGGTTGAAGGAATTGTCCGTAGAGCTCAGTGAAGATTGTGTCGAGGCACAGATCTGGGGAAGAGTATAGATAGCTAAGTCCGGCTGGCCAGATAGCTAGTTCTGACTGAGATCTCAGAGGGCAAAATTACATTGCGTTCTGTCATCACCATGCAATAATATACAGCATCACCGGACCTATGGATAGTAAGGCTACATTAGAGCTGCACGCCACTGATAATAACCTATTTCATTATTAATCATTCTAATATTTCAGATCAAAAGAGCAAACATATAATTGCTGTAAGACATTCACTTGAAGAAACATCAAATTGAGGGAAATACCGCAATTTCAGTCAAAAGGGAATATAATTCCCTTGTTCATGGATTGGATATGTCTGACAAAGAGTAGTACAATATGTAATGTATGACAGACACTGTACTACTAACTCATTTAGAAACCAATGGGTTTATAGATTCAAATAGTCAGTGCACAGCTGCTGATGTAGCTGTGAATTATGCCAGAAACCACATACGTACTCAGCACCTCAAATGAACAGCACCTCAAGTGTCCGTATTCTGTACACTAGATGTCAGCATAGCACAAACAGAGATACTTTACTAAAGTACAACTAAAATTGAGTGGTAGTTACTTTTCTTATATTACTAAAGCACTTAAATATTGTTTTGTATAGTTTCTATAGATCAGCAGTGTTTGGGAAGAAATTGCCCAAGTTCATCAATGTTATTATTCATGATTCCCTGTGGTTTTATGAGAGAGAGAGCGAGAGAAAGAGAGATGAGCGATGGTTGCACGTGCAGGTGTGAAACCACAATGTGAGACTCTTGTGGCGGAGCTCGGGCTGAGTGTACTACTCCCCCCTCATCCTTGCTTGGCGACTTATTGTATATGCACACTTGTGATGTCATAATTCCGTCAGTCAGTGAGAGAGAGGGTCAGGAGCTGTCAGCGTCAGTGCAGTCTCAACGTAGTGATGACAGACAAATCAGTATGATGGTGGTGGATGGCAGCAGAGATTTCAACTGGAGAGAACACATTACTCACAGCGACAGCCTCTATTTGGGTTTAATCTGTGACGGGATCTAGAGGGGAATTTAGACAGCACAACATAAATAAATGAGGAAGTGTTATTAGAGGTTTGATCAGATAGCCATCAGCAGGAACAAGAGTGTTTGTGTTTCTGAATAGACCGAGGGCTCTATCAAAGTCGACCACCAACATTTGAGATTCTCAAAGCACGTGTCAAATTGATTCCACGGAGGGCTGAGTGTTCGTTTTTTTTTGCTCCACCCTTGTACTTGATTTATGAATTAAGGTCACTAATTATTAGGAACTCCCTCACCTAGTTGTCTAGGTCTTAACTGACCATCTTACCGATCCTCGAGTATGGCGATGTCATTTACAAAATAGCCTCCAACACCCTACTCAACAAATTGGATGCAGTCTATCACAGTGCCATCCATTTTGTCACCAAAGCCCCATATACTACCCACCACTGCGACCTGTACGCTCTTGTTGGCTGGCCCTCGCTTCAAACTCTTCTCCAAACCCACTGGCTCCAGGTCATCTGCAAGACCCTGCTAGGTAAAGTCCCGCCTTATCTCTGCTCGCCGGTCACCATAGCTGCACCCACCCGTAGCACGCGTTCCAGCAGGTATATCTCACTTGTCACCCCCAAAGCCAATTCCTCCTTTGGCCGCCTCTCCTTCCAGTTCTCTGCTGCCAATGACTGCAACGAACTACAAAAATCTCTGAAACTGGAAACACTTATCTCCCTCACTAGCTTTAAGCACCAGCTGTCAGAGCAGCTCACAGATCACTGCACCTGTACATAGCCAATCTATAAATAGCCCAAAACAACTACCTCTTCCCCTACTGTATTTATTTATTTATTTTGCTCCTTTGCACCCCAGTATTTCTACTTTGCACACTCATCTACTGTCAAATCTACCATTCCAGTGTTTTAATTGCTATATTGTATTTACTTCGCCACCATGGCCTGTTTATTGCCTTTACCTCCCTTATCTCACATTATTTGCTCACATTGTATATAGACTTATTTTTCTACTGTATTATTGACTGTATGTTTGTTTTACTCCATGTGTAACTGTGTTGTTATATGTGTCGAACTGCTTTGCTTTATCTTGGCCAGGTCGCAGTTGTAAATGAGAACTTGTTCTCAACTTGCCTACCTGGTTAAATAAAGGTTAAATAAAAAAATAAAAAATAAAAAATTGAAGGGAAAAAACTTAAACCTGCTCGTACCTCCACGGAATGAGTTTGACACCCCTGCTCTACAGCACTGAAATATACATGTACACTCAGCATCACTGTCAGTTGCAATACAACACGCAAGAAACAAACGCTGACATAATGCTCACGATACAATCATGTCCTTATATTGCCTTCTCATAATATAAATCAACCACCACATTTGGGCTCTCATCACATCAAACAGACAAAGCGTCAATACAGAACTAAGATCGAATCGTACTACACCGGCTCAGACGCTCGTCGGATGTGGCAGGGTTTGCAAACCATTACAGACTACAAAGGGAAGCACGGCCAAGAGCTGCCCAGTGACACGAGACTACCCGATGAGCTAAACCACTTCTATGCTCGCTTCGAGGCAAATAACACTGAATCATGCATGAGAACACCAGCTGTTCTAGAGTCAGTGAGTCAGTGACCGAGTCAGTGAAGACTGGGAAGTGGGAAGTGTCCCTGGGAACTGTCTCCCAGTCTGTAATACTAACATGTTTTAAGCAGACCACCATAGTGCCTGTGCCCAAGAACACTAAGGTAACCTGCCTAAATGACTACCGACCCGAAGTGCTTTGAAAGGCTGGTCATGGGTCACATTAACACCATCATCCCAGAAACCCTAGACCCCAATTTGCATACCGCCCCAACAGATCCACAGATGATGCAATCTCTATTGCTCTCCACATTGCCCTTTCCCACCTGGACAAAAGGAACACCTATTGTGAGAATGCTATTCATTGACTATAGCTCAGCGTTCAACACCATAGTGCCCTCAAAGCTTATCAATAAGCTAAGTACCATGGGACTAAACACCTCCCTCTGCAACTGGATCCTGGACTTTCTGACGGGCCGCTCCCAGGTGGTAAGTAGGTAACAACACATCCGCCACGCTGATCCTCAACACAGGGGCCACTCGGGGGTGCATGCTCAGTCCCCTCCTGTACTCCCTGTTCACTCATGACTGCATGGCCAGGCACGACTCGAACACCATCACTAAGTTTGCCGATGACACAACAGTGGTAGTAGGCCTGATCACCGACAACGATGAGACAGTCTATAGGGATGAGGTTAGAGACCTGGCTGTGTGATGCCAGGACCCCAACCTCTCCCTCAACATGATCAAGACTAAAGAGATGATTGTGGACTACAGGAAAAAGAGGACAGAGCACGCCCCCATTCTCATCAGTGGGGCTGCAGTGGAGCAGGTTGAGAGATTCAAGTTCCTTGGTGTCCACATCACCAACAAACGAACATGGTCCAAGCACACCAAGACAGTCGTGAAGAGGGCACAACAAAACGTATTCCCCTTCAGGAGACTGAAAAGTTTGGGCATGGGTCCTCAGATCCTCAAAGGGTTCTACAGCTGCACCATCGAGAGTATCCTGACTGGTTGCATCACTACCTAGTCCTCTCCTAAACCTAACCAGTTGTTCTCAATTTGTGTCATGGCAATGCTGTTTCTGAGCAATATTGAGAGGTTTAGTGGCTGGTGTTCTGGGCACTTATTCATAAAGTGTCTCGGGGTAGGAGTTCTGATCTAGGACACTTTATGAAAACTGGAGCTGATATTAAACTTCTCTATTGGCTGGATATTCCTTTGAAAGTCGCAAGAAAAGGAGGATCAACTTCAAACAGGTTCCCCTTCGCTAAACAGAAGACCCGGCTCAGGTGAATACATGGCAAAGCCACAAAAAAGTCACACCACTCTATGATTGAATCACCTACAGAATATATTAATGAGCGATATGGTCATACGACTCCTCCTCCTCAATACGTTTTTCCTACTGTATTGTCATTCTATAGGCTGATCTGCTCTGATCTGCTTATTTTGTAAATAGTTCACTTAAGTTTTTGCATCAAACTGGCAACCTTTATGTCTTCTTTTCAAAAGACTCCTCTCATGATGAGGCTTCCCACAACATAATAGATATATTGATATCTGACTCCATCATGGCTCATTAGTGGCTCATGTCTTTCACAGTCTTGGCTTGGAAGTGTCTGCCTGATACGACAATGACTCAGGTCTGGGACCTATAGAGCCCAGAGGTGGGAGCTGAGGGAGTTGGGGGCCAAGAAGAGGGCCCTTTCAGGAGCCGTTAGAAAGTGTGACAGAGGTGATGACAGCTCAGGGAGATCCAGGGCTAACTGCACTCTCCACACAATGCCATTTAACCCAGGCAAGCAGGAAAATTAGTGCATGGGTAGTATCCCACCATATTCCTTATAGAGAGCTCTATGAGTCCTGGTCAAAAGTAGTGCACTAAATAGGGAATAGGGTTCCATTTGGGATGCAGCCCATGCAGTCATTCTCCTGCCTGCCTGGGTTAAATGGCATAGTGTGGAGAGTGCACTGACAGTAGATGGCAGACGTGTCTTGTTATTCTGCCCACATCCTATCGATCGACACCCTGGTTTAATTGACCCAACTCCCTCAGGGTCAACAGAGAGTGAAGAGTATTTGGTCGAATAGGATGCGACTTGTGAAAATGTTGAGAGTTTCCTTGCTTTTCCTCGTCACCTTTTAGGGAGCAGAGTTTCAGGAGTAGAAGTCATGCTGGGTTGAGTGCTGCTATGGTGTTTCCTCACCATCATTTACTTTAAATCTCAGTGATAGGACAAGGTTGTAACTAGAGCATGTTTTCAAACCCAGACAGTGTGCTGCCTGCCCAATCCTACCAAACCTTCATTTCCTTGATCCAACCTATTCCCACAAAGTCCATCAAGTCAAACAATGTGATGGAAAAATCCCTACAAATAGCCTACATAATTATCTGACTTCCAAGAACACTACAATATTATGTGGAAGTTAGACTTTACACTCAGTCTTTCCTTATTCATTAATAGTTCAACAGAAAGGACAAGCCTACCTTCACAGTTAAGGGTATTAGGCGTCAAGTGATTTCTATGATAATTAAAAACCAATCATCTCTCAGGAGGCTCATTCATGCTACAGTTTGCTTAGTGCTCACATACCCTATTACATATCCCCCTCAAACGTACAACCTTGTTAAAAACACTGACGCCAGCCAAATCACATTTCTCTATCAGGACCCACTCAGAGGAACTCAAAATGAGGCATTCCTTAATCCAAGCAGATTCCAGCAGGAAATTGTTGAATAAAAACATCATACATTAAAATAGCTCCTCATATTGCACTGAGTGTGTCTGATGAGGAGAGCTAACGAGCATTGATTCTAGTCAATTAAACTAATCTTTCGATTGAGATTCAGTGCAAGGCACAGCAACTGTGGATATTGAGAGTCACTAATTATAGAAACGTCACATGTAGTACATATAAATAATTGCCCCCTCAGTTAATAAAAGAGAAATCCAAGTTAATATCAGGACTTCACACTGCACAGCGACCCAGGGCTCTGTGGACTGATGGATACTCATTGACACAATCAGAGTTATGGAGAGTAATAGAAAGGACACATCTGTCAATGACATTTCATCCATTCAGGCAATTGTTAAATGTGATATGAGAGGCTACGTTAATTGTAGCATGTTAATCATTTATATGGAGCTAATGTTAACCATAAGGGTGAACGGACCGGAAGAGTCATGCACAATAATAAGCTATAATAAGGTAATGTTAGGCCACACAAGGCAAGCATATATTACATTTACATTCATTCCTGTAGCAGTCTCATTCAGAAGGACGACAAAGTAAACAGCTGATTAGAGACACAATGGTGGTCCATTGTCATTGAGATCTCATTTGATCAAATTAAAAATGAGGACTGAGTGTGATCTCCCAGGACAAATCCTTCATAAATATGCCGCGTTCACGTGCTAGTTGGAACTCTGAAGTTTCCGACTTGCTAACTGGTTGAACGTGGCAAGTGTATAACTACAACCGGTTAGCGATTAGGACATTTTAGAGGCATTAGCCTAGGCTACACCATCGGTTATTAAACTCACATTGTTGTGCGTGATGTTCATTTGTAATTGGCTGAGAGACATTGTAATTTCCCGACCATTTATTCAGATTTATTTGAAAAGCATCACAGGCTGCTAAATGTCACAGTACAGTGATGGCATTTGGAACAACTTTTATCTCTAATCCACCAAAAGTCGCAGGCGGCCATTTTGTCCCCGCCGCCACTGTTGAGGCTGTCAAGGGCGAGGTAATCTACCAAAACCCAGAATGCCTTGTGCTTAGGAAATGATGACATTCTGATACAGATCTATCTGCTTCCACGCTGTTCCACTCTCATGAGAGCATAAAGGCTCAATATGGCTGGAATCACATAAATACGGACTAATTAGATGATAATGTAGCCCGGGCTACTTTGAACAATTTAACGTTCTTTTGGTCATCATATTCTCCTCAGAAAATAATATCCACCACACTATAATTTCGAGCCATATCTCATAGTCTTCAGCAGTCATACGTTGGTGGTTGGTAACGATGTATTCATGACGTCTTCTGAGGAGCTGTGGAAATGCTAGCAATGTATTCATGACACCTTCTGAGGAGCTGTGGAAATGCTAGCAATGTATTCATGACACCTTCAGAGGATCTGTGGAAATTATATGAAACATAATGACAAAAAGCATTGTCATAATAATCATATATGCATGTTCATATACGGTATATTGTATATACTGTATAAAAGACTGGCCTGTGATATAGCCTACAATTATATAGCTTTAGGGTGGCAGGTAGCCAAGCGGTCAGAGTGTTGGTACAGAAACCAAAAGGTTGCTAGATCAAAACAAGACAAATAAGCACCCCCTATTTGAGTACATGTGAGTTATACAACAGAACATAATGGAGATTGTACTGACATTCCAGCATTCAACACTCTTTCTGTAGTAGATGCACATAACAGTGTTAGGTATTCTGATTCAGTCTTTCTATGAGGTAGCAACAACTGGGAGGATTTCAGATTAGCCAGATCAGCTTGGATTTTTTCAGTGTTATGCTATGGGAAATATCTTCAGATAAAAGAGCTATGTTGGATCTTGTTGCTTGTGGAAATACCCAGAAACAAGATGGTGGAAGGCCTGAAGATGAAGATGGAACAACAATAGAAAACTTGCCACAAAAATGGCACATTCACAAAGAGAGAAGTTTATAGAGCCTCTGGATGTCTTACCAAAAGTAATGTATGGTCTCTAGATTCACAACAAAGCTCCAAACTTTCCCTCGTTCAGTTGCTAGTTAATATGTCGGAGGGGAAGCATGACAACACGATCCTCTTCAAAAACAAGTTCAACAAAGTTGAATGCCAGTGAGGTTTTTTTTTAATTTAAGCTTTATTTAACTAGGCAAGTCAGTTAAGAACAAATTCTTATTTACAATGACAGCCTACTCTGGCCAAACCCTAACAATGCTGGGCCAATTATGCACCGCCCTATGGGACTCCCAATCACGGACAGTTGTGATATAGCCTGGAATTGAACCAGGGTCTGTAGTGACACCTCTACCACTGATATGCAGTGCCTTAGACCGCTGCACCACTCAGGAGCCCCTTTGCCAAAAGGGCAAAGCGTTTAGAAAAATTACAATAGCAAGTGATTCACAAAATGATATGTGACATTTCAAGTATCCACCATCATTTTTGAATAAATTCCTAATTATTGAAGGACTCATTGATTAATTATGTGTTTTCAGATGTGTAATGTAATATAGGCCTAAAGTAATGTACATTATTACCATAACGCCTTATTAGTGATAAGTGTTAACAACAATGTTACTGGGCTATTTTGATAAGAGTTGATAATGGAACATGTGTATACATCAGTGGAAGCTGCTGAGGGTATTGGTATTTTTTGGTATTTTATTAAGACCCCATTAGCTGTTGCAAAAGCAGCAGCTACTCTTCCTGGGGTCCACACAAAACATGACATAATACAGAACATTTATAGGCAACAGCACTACAGGACAGAACTACATTAAAAATATGTTTTTACAAAAAGCACATGTCACAGCACATACATATCAATACATACACACAAACTATCTAGGGGAGGACGGCTCATAATAATGTCTGGAACGGAGAAATGGGATGGCATCAAGCCATGTGTTTGATGGATTTGATACCATTCCACTGATTCCGCTCCAGCTATCGCCACAAACCCGTCCTCCCCAATTAAGGTACCACCAACCTCCTGTGGCATACATCTATTTCTCAGAGCTGGTGAGACATATTGAATCAGAAAGATTGAGACTGGTCTACTGAGCTTTGGCTGAGCTTCTCTCGCTCTCTCTGAGGAGAACAGAACTTGGTATGCTGTATTCTAAAGATGTTTATCTGCCATTATGAAGGCAGGACTGGTGGTGTGTGTGTGTGCGTGCGCGCGTGTGTGTGTATGTGTGTGTATGTGTGTGCGTTTCGTCATACCCACTCACAAGCTCACACTGACACCACCACAATGTGGGCATTTGAAAAGAACACCTTCCCTTATCAGCACGGACCTCTACTATTCTCATCCACAGTGGGAACAAGTGAGTGTTCTGTGAAGATCTTGAGCCACGACACACTCTCTGCCTGGCGCTCTCTGCCTGGCGCTCTCTTCCTGGCGCTCTCTCCCTGGCGTTCTCTCCCTGACGCTCTCTCCCTGGGCGAGTCAAACATATTGGAGAAACAAAATATGTCAAAGCTAAAACCATCAATGCTTAAACAACCAAATAATAGTGTCAGTTTCACCTTCTAAAGGAATCCTTAACCAGCCCCCCCTGGATACTAGCTTTTTAGTGTGACGTGATTGCTGGGGCGCCACCATGACTCGCAAACCTATATCTGGAATTGTATAAGGGTTTTTATTATGTTGTACAAGACAGTAGATCTGTGCTTGTTGTCATGTAACCTACATTAATGATAGGCAACACAGTTGCAGTATCGGTCAAACATTGACAGAGGCTTAAAATACCCATGAATCATAATAATTGTCAACATGAAAAGAAATCAGACAGTTCTAAAAATTGTATGTGACTCATCTTTTCATTCAAATGTACTTCCCCTCGGAAATTTGACTGAACACATGACAAAAACTATTTGCTCAGTGACAGTATCAATTAGCCTAATGTGCCTGGGTTTGTTTAGTGATATAATGCATTGTGATGTACAATAAGCCATCTGAAACGTGAGTAACTCCCACAGCCACACAGTTCACTGCAAATAAAGAAGAACAAACCCAATAGTTCATTCTGGGAATTGACACAACACAAGCCACCTGTACAGGCTCTTGTCAAGATGATGAGGATGGATGCTTGATGCTGATGCTTGAACAACAGACAGAATTGATATTGGAGCACAGAAACAGTGGCTGAAGCCTTACATCTGAAACATGACTTGACTCACACAGCCTAATAACACTTTCCTGGTCCTAGACGGACAACAAGGAGGTCAGACTCATTTTCAAAATCATGATTAGGCTAGAGTTCTAAAAAGTTTTTTTATACTCACACACACAAGACGAACAGGCTCCCTGACTTTCTATGGTTCCTAGCAAGGTAACACTGCCACTACCTCGCTCTCCAAACAAGGTGCATGAATTGAGGAGCAACCTGAACATGAAAAGTATATCAGCAACTCTCTTGGAGGGCAGTGGAAGTTGATAAAACGCTTCATTATTGGTAAAACCAAGGCTTTTTGCCACATCAGGGCCTTACCAGTCTTCATCATGGCTTACAGATGGCAAATTGAAGGAGGATTTTATCTATTTCAAAAACGTCCTCCTAATTTTCAGAGACCAATCACAATGGGAATACAAAACAAAAGATGAAGATGTTTAATATTACTTTATTCGTCAATTGTACTTAAGGTCCAACTGACCTTGAGTACAATTTTATCCCAACCCCCCCAAAAGACACACATACCGGTACATATACAGATTGGACCAGAGGGCTGCCACACTAGGAGCCCGTAAAACAGTTGTTGTGGAGGGCTATGTGCCTTGCTCAAGGGCACAACAGAAGGCAATGGCATCTACAATTCAATACCAGCAACCCTCCGGTTGCCGGCTCACTTCCCATCAGATTTTGTCATGTCAGAGCGGGAATTTTAACTGGCAACCCTTCAGTTGCTGGCTTGCTTCTCTAACTGCTAGGCTACCTAACGTGATTGGTGAATTTGTTGCAAAAATCTGACCAATGGCGTTTAGATATAACCAGGTTCGATCGCGTCCTGCTCTTGTGATATTGATGGTTTCTCGAAAATGACAGCTTCTACATCAGAACTAACGCAGCAGGTTAGGAGAACTAATGCAGCAGGTTAGGAGAATTAATGCAGCAGGTTAGGAGAACTAACACAGCAGGTTAGGAGAATTAACACAGCAGCTTATTAGAATTAATGCAGCAGGTTAGGAGAATTAACACAGCAGGTTAGGAGAACTAACCCGGCAGGTTAGGAGAACTAACGCAGCAGGTCAGGAGAACTAATGCAGCAGGTTAGGAGAATTAACACAGCAGCTTATTAGAATTAATGCAGCAAGTTAGGAGAATTAACACAGCAGGTTAGGAGAACTAACCCGGCAGGTTAGGAGAACTAACGCAGCAGGTTAGGAGAATTAACGCATCAGGTTATTAGAATTAACGCAGCAGGTTAAGAGAATTAGGTTAAGGTTAGGAAAAGGGTTAGTCTTCGCTAAAATGCTACAGTTATCCACGATGCGACAACTAGATGGAGATGTACTTTAGTACGTTTAGAGATGTACGTTTGAAAAGTGTTGAAATCTTACATTATCAACTTTCCTGTGTGTTCAAGGCTTCTTTTTACGGTCTATGCCGCGAGGAAACTGTGCAGACAAGGTGATCTGAGCTATCTGATTGGCCAGCAGTTACCTTCAGTTACCTTCTACCTTCAGACACATGGAATGGTTCAAAATGGGAACACTTTGCCTTCCCAGAGCTAGGGCTGCCGAATCAAGTGCACCTACCGCAGACAGTCCGAAACAAATAAAAGACGTTGGAATGCAAGGCTTTATCGTAGGGCTTTTTACAGAAATGTTTGGTGATCGACTAGGAATCCCTTAGAGATCAACAAGACGATCACGAATGACTGGCTGGTGACCACTGCGCTAGGCTATTATCCCCCTGTGTGTTCCCTCTGTAGAGAAGCTGTGTGCCCTGTTCTGTTCCCCCATCATTAACCCCCTTTGTGTTCCCTCTGTAGAGAAGCTGTGTGCCCTGTTCTGTTCCCCCATCATTAACCCCCTTTGTGTTCCCTCTGTAGAGAAGCCGTGTGCCCTGTTCTATTCCCCTGTGGGGAGAGATTCCCCGCAGAGAGAGTGATGGATGGAACACCATGTGGACCCTACGAGTCAGACCTGTGTGTCAACTGCAGGTGTCAGGTACACACACACACACACACACACACACACACACACACATGCAAACTCAATGCACGCAGATGCACACTCTCACACACATAAGGCAGACTTGTTTGTCGATGAAGAAAAATAATGTGTTATGCACATTCCACACAATCCCGGTGCTGGGTTAAAATAAAACGAAGATAAAGAAATTCCTGTAGCTATTAAGCACTGGGGACCCGCAATATTCTGCGTCCACGTCTCTCATTTCCTTAGAGTTGTGTGTCAATGTCAATGAACTGCTCAAATCAGAAGTGCTGATGGCAATTATACTGAACAAAAATATAAATACATGTAAACCCAACAAGATCCCCAAAATGTTGTGAACAAATTTGTTTACATCCTTTTTAGTGAGTATTTCTCCTCTGTCAAGATAATCCATCCACCTGACAGGTGTGTCATATCAAGAAGCTGATTAAACAGCATGATCATTACACAGATGCACCTTGTGCTGGGGACAATAAAAGGCCACTCTAAAATGTGCAGTTTAGGTCACACAATACAATGCCACAGATGTCTCAATTTTGAGGGAGCATGCAATTGGCATGCTGACTGCAGGAATGTCCACCAGAGCTTTTGCCAGAGAATTGAATGTTAATTTCTCTACCATAAGCTGCCTCCAACATCATTTTTGAGAATTTGGCAGTACATCCAACCGTCCTCACAACCACAGACAACGTGTAATCATGCCAGCCCAGGACCTCCACATCTGGCTTCTTCACCAGTGGGATCGTCTGAGACCAGCCACACAGACAGCTGATGAAACAGAGGAGTTGTTCTGTCTGTAATGAAGCCCTAGTATGGGGAAAAACTAATTCTGATTGGCTGGGCCTGGCTCCTCAGTGGGTGGGTCTATGCCCAGTCATGTGAAATCCATAGATTAAGTCCTAATGAATTGATTTCAATTGACCGATTTCCTTATATCAACTCTAACTCAGTAAAATCGTTGAAATTGTCACATTTTTTCTTTAGTATAGCTATAAGTGGTGCAATGTTTCTGGCTGTTCCTCCTACCCTTGGCCTTCCTCTACTACCCTGCCTCACTCCCTCTGTCCTGTGACAGAAACCCTGCTCAGTCAGAGAGAGATGATGGGACCTGTCAGTAGTTCACTGGAGTAGGGTTTTCTCTCTGTAGGTCACTGGATAAGGGTATTCTCTCTTCAGGTCACGGGTGAAGAATGTTCTCTCTGTGCTGGTGGATTTAATTGTCTCTTACAATATGGCAGGCTGGTGGCTTCAAAGCCTCTCATTGGCCAATAAATAGCAATCTTCCTAGTGATTGTCTCTCTGGTGAATGTTATAATAATCGTTCCAGCCTGTAGAAAGTTCTCTCTTGTTTTGTTATATTTCAGACGTCATAGTTTTTTTTATGGTTTTAGAGTTTTCATACATTCGTTGCAGGCGGCGCCCCACAGTCTGATTCATATCGCTTGATTTCTAATGATAGTTGTCGATTAGATCGACTGATTGCAATTGAATCGGGTGTTCACTACGTAAGTGAATGAAAGCTCTTAAAATGTGCATATCCAAACCTTCTGTCTGCCAGCCCCCGTATCGCGAAGCGACACCTCGACAAAATATTTTGAATGTGGGCGGAACTTCCGGCTGAGTGTACCCGGAAGATTTGGATGCAAGTTTCTCGGACGTTCACCCATATGTTCGCTTTTTATGTATCCATCACTGGTTTTTATTTAATTTAGGTAATTTTATAAACTCAATACTGGGACGATGTTGTCTTTAGATTTCCTTGATGATGTGCGGCGGATGAATAAGCGCCAGGTATGTACTATAATATTGTTTTTGATGTTGTGTGAATGTGACTGATTCTTCCAAGGCTAGTTAGCTAGCTATCTAGTTATGCTAGCAACATTAGCCGGCTGGTTAATAGCACGTTCCCTAAAATGTCAAGTCGTCTACGCTAACTAGCTACCCAGCTTTCCGTGTGGTCTTAATCATGTATAAAGAACATTGCCCTGCTAGTTATATACGTTACATCGCCTATTAAACATGCATGATAAACTGGGTTGTCAAAATAAATAGCTAGCAACCTTGCAAAATCAATGTAGCTTTAGCCAGTACAATTTCCTCTCTGCCTGAATATGGTGTTACTTCAGTCTTCTTCAAACCTGGTGCTGAAGACCTACAAAGTGTGCAGACTTTTATTCCAGCCTAAGTTACTAGTTTCTACTAGATTCTGCTGATCACCAAACCCTTTATTAACTGAAACATATGTATTAGTACTGGGTTGGGACAAAAGCCTGCACACCTTGTTAGTCCCCAGGACCAGCTCTTGGTAGACATAGTTATTATGAAGTTGTTATAAGCGAACACTAGCTTATCCTCGTCTCAACCTGACAACCTGTCTTATTTGTTTTCAGCTCTACTACCAGGTGCTTAATTTTGGTATGATAGTGTCCTCAGCCCTGATGATCTGGAAAGGACTGATGGTCTTGACAGGCAGCGAGAGCCCTATTGTTGTCGTCCTCAGGTAAAGCATTGGTGTTGGATTTATGTAGATGGGGTGCTTTTCAATACACTCAAAGCGCTTTACATAGTAAGGGGAAATTTGCCACTTTCATAACCAAAGTGTAGCACCAACATACCTACTGTTTGTCTGAAGCGCATCTGCTAATTTTTAGTAACCTGTCTATCCTTGACTGTAACATGTCCTTGGTTTCAGTGGAAGTATGGAACCTGCTTTCCATCGAGGAGACCTTCTGTTCCTGACAAACCGGGTCGAGGACCCCATCAGAGTCGGAGAGATTGTGGTCTTCAGGATAGAGGGCAGAGAGATCCCCATAGTACACAGAGTACTAAAGATTCATGAAAAGTTAGTCTATGATGTTTCTGTAGTTATTGAAATGCACTAGTTCTCTCTCGGGATAGTTCTCTTTGTTTGTTATAAGTTTAAGAAGGCCTACTTCCCCAAAAAAAGTTTGTATTGCTGCATAACACTCAAACTAGGCTCTAAATATTCTGTAATATTTCTTACCTCGTATGTTTTTTTTATATATGCTGGGTAACTGAATAAATGTCATTGTCAGAGCAACTTCATAAGCCGCTCTGGGGCCAGGAAATCGACATCCAAACTAAATCTAAATGTTTATCTCCAGGGAAAATGGCGAAATCAAGTTCCTGACCAAAGGTGACAACAACTCTGTAGATGACAGAGGGCTGTACAAGCCGGGACAGCACTGGCTAGAGAAGAAAGACGTGGTGGGACGAGCCAGAGGGTGAGCATTTATCTCATTCCACCAGAGTGATACTAGGCTTAGTCTGCAGTATGACTTCAGTCTCATGCTTCACTTCACTGGATCTATATGATACCATTTCCCTTGAGATATTATTTAGTGCAAAATTAAACTGAACTTGAGTCTGCGCTCATCTAGCCTGTAAAGTGGAAGGGATCAAGCATGGTTTAAAGTTCTCCATCACAGTGACGGATTTGAGATCAGTGTAGATCCGCATAAAAGTCTCAGGGGGAAAGGTGTGTGGGGGGGGGGCTGATCTGGAGATCACATATCCTAATATGAAGTAATATTTTCCCAAATAAATGTATTATCAAATATGTTATTTTCTCTGTTACGCTGTGTGAACTGAACTGACATGCTGTAGCTGACACTCGGATGTTCAGATGAAAATGGCAGTTTAAAAGTTAAGAAAATGTTTTCCATTTGTCACATCCCTACACTCGAGGCGCATTCAACGTCCGAGAGCAGTTTTGGCAAATGTATTTTGAAAGTGGGTTTGGCCTTTTTTATTTATTTTTTATTTAAGAGGAGGATCCCAGTTTTCCATTGCTATCACGTTTATTTCTCTACTCCTTCAATTATGCATTTTAGAAATGCTCTGGTTACAACAGAGCATGGTTTAGGCACTTCTGCGCAAAGTAGTGATGTGTAGTTTGCGAGCAGACTGCACATTTTTTCCCCCAGTTAATTTGACTCCCTGATGTGCATACTGCTGCTTTTTGATCTCCAGACATCAACTATCTGCAGATAAATGATAAAAAATATTCTCTGAAGATGGTAATTCCTCAGTGCAGGAACCATAACTGTGAGGAGAGACCCTCATTCTGCACTACCCAATTTTTTTTTCAGTGCTTTACATTTTTTTGTCCTTTTATTTTTTGCAAGCCATCTAGTCATTTGGTCAGGTAAAAATGTATTTGAATTCAAATTTCACGAACTGACAAAATGGTAGGTAACATTTTAGGCTTTAAATTAAGGGTTGACCATTTTTCATGGTTTTATGTAAATTTCTAAGCACTACTGAAGCACTCCCGCTTGGGAGCCAAATGAGAAGCTCTTTTAGGTGAAAGGAGCCAAATGATCCGGCTGACCAAAAAGACTCTGAATCAATATGCAACAGCTCTAAAAGGGGCAACGGTGTCTTAAATGGACAATGTCAGTTTGTAATAGAAACCAAAAGATCAAACATTTTCTAGTGAATAATAATTAATTGATATACAGTATATTTATAATAAAAGTATAGTTATTAATAACGATCAGGATGTTGTGTCCAATGGGTAAATGCAGATGGACAAACTCCATGCTTCAGCCTATGTACATTTTATAGTCACTATGCTGCATCAGTTGGGCTACAGGTGATATTGCTTATAGCATATCTGATAATATACACCATGCATAGGCTATATGCATGGTCCAATATGATTTTAACAATATTTTATCGGACACATTTCTGGAGGTGGTAATTTAATTTAAAATGGTTTCAGCATAATTGCATTTTCATTTTGGAGTAGAATGTCCCTTTAAAAAAGTCACCAGAACTGAGCTTCTCAGTCTTCTACTTACAAACGATCCCAGGGTGGACCCCCTAAGGAAGGGGGAATTGGTCAAACTCGCAGTTTAGGTCTAATACATGTACACAATTATCCTCTTTCCCTGAAAGCATGATGGCCATGACTTTCTGACATGAAAGGGCAGGTTAACTTGGCCCCAGACAAGTTTCAGTCACATTTTTTGCTTTAACCCTTCTCAAGTATTTAACCAGTTGTGAACATACTTTAAAGTACTACCTAAGTTGTTGTTTTTTGTGTGTCTGTAGTTGGCTTTAGTATTTGTTTTTTACTTCACTACATTTTTATTTTATTATTTATTTTACCTTTATTTAACCAAGTAAGCTAGTTGAGAACAAGTTCTCATTTACAACTGCGACCTGGCCGAGATAAAGCAAAGCAGTGCGACACAAACAACAACACAGAGTTACACATGGAATAAACAAGCGTACAGTCAATTACACAATAGAAAAAAAGAAAGTCTATATACAGTGTGTGCAAATGGCGTGAGGAGGTAGGCAATAAATAGGCCATAGTAGCGAAATAATTACAATTTAGCAGATTAACACTGGAGTGATAAATGAACAGATGATGATATGCAAGTAGAGATACTGGTGTGCAAAAGAGCAGAAAAGTAAATAACAATATGTGGATGAGGTAGGTAGATTGGGTGGGCTATTTACAGATGGACAATGTACAGCTGCAGCGATCGGTTAGCTGCTCAGATAGCTGATGTTTAAAGTTAATGATGGAAATATAAGGCTTCAGAATTTTTTTTGCAATTCGTTCCAGTCACTGGCAGCAGAGAACTGGAAGGAAAGGCGGCCTAAGGAGGTGTTGGCTTTGGGGATGACCAGTGAGATATACCTGCTGGAGCGAGTGCTATGGGTGGATGTTGTTATTGTGACCAGTGAGCTGAGATAAGGCAGAGCTTTACCTAGCATAGACTTGTAGATGACCTGGAGCCAGTGGGTCTGGCGACGAATGTGTAGCGAGGGCCAACCAACTAGAGCATACAGGTCGCAGTGGTGGGCGGAATAAGGCGCTTTGGTAACAAAACGGATGGCACTGTGATAGACTGCATCCAGTTTGCTGAGTAGAGTGCTGGAAGCTATTTTGTAGATGACATCGCCGTAGTCGAGGATCGGTAGGATAGTCAGTTTTACTAGGGTAAGTTTGGCAGCATGAGTGACGGAAGTTTTGTTGCGAAATAGAAAGCTAATTCTAGATTAGATTTTGTATTGGAGATGTTTAATATGAGTCTGGAAGGAGAGTTTACAGTCTAGCCAGACACTTAGGTATTTGTAGTTGTCCACATATTCTAGGTCATAACCGTCCAGGGTAGTGATGCTAGTCGCGCGGGCGGGTGCGGGCAGCGTATGGTTGAAAAGCATGCATTTGGTGTTACTAGCGTTTAAGAGCATTTGGAGGCCACGGAAGGAGTGTTGTATGGCATTGAAGCTCGTTTGGAGGTTAGTTAACACAGTGTCCAAAGAAGGACCAGATGTATACAGAATGGTGTCGTCTGCGTAGAGGTGGATCAAGGAATCACCCGCAGCAAGAGCGACATCATTGATATATACAGAGAAAAGAGTCGGCCCGAGAATTGAACCCTGTGGAACCCCCATAGAGACTGCCAGAGGTCCGGATAACAGGCCCTCAGATTTGACACACTGAACTCTGTCTGCGAAGTAGTTGGTGAACCAGGCGAGGTAGTCATTTGAGAAACCAAGGCTATTGAGTCTGCCGATAAGAATACGGTGATTGACAGAGTTCAAAAGCCTTGGCCAGGTGGATGAAGACAGCTGCACAATACTGTCTTTTATCGATGGCAGTTATGATATCGTTTAGTACCTTGAGCGTGGCTGAGGTGCACCTGTGACAAGCTCGGAAACCGGATTGCACAGCGGAGAAGGTACGGTGGGATTCGAAATGGTCAATGATCTGTTTATTGACTTGGCTTTCGAAGACTTTAGAGAGGCAGGGCAGGATGGATATAGGTCTATAACAGTTTGGGTCTAGAGTGTCACCCCCTTTGAAGAGGAGGATGACCACGGCAGCTTTCCAATCTTTAGGGATCTCGGACGATACGAAAGAGGTTGAACAGACTAGTAATAGGGGTTGCAACAATGGCGGCAGTTAATTTTAGAAATAGAGGGTCCAGATTGTCTAGCCCAGCTGATTTGTCCAGGTTTTTCAGCTCTTTCAGAACATCTGCAATCTGGATTTGAGTGAAGGAGAAGCTGGGGACGCTTGGACAAGTAGCTGCGGGGGGGACGGAGCTGTTAGCCGGGGTTGGGGTAGCCAGGAGGAATTCTTATTGAAATGTTCGATTATCATGGATTTATCGGTGGTGACTGTGTTACCTAGACTCAGAGCAGTGGGCAGCTGGGAGGAGGTGCTCTTGTTCTCCATGGACTTTAGTGTCCCAAACCTTTTTGGAGTTTGAGCTACAGGATGCAAATTTCTGTTTTGAAAAAGCTAGCCTTTGCTTTCCTGACTGACTCCGTGTATTGGTTCCTGACTTCCCTGAACAGTTGCATATCGCGGGGACTATTCAATGCTATTGCAGTCCGCCACCGGATGTTTTTGTGCTGGCAGTCAGGTCTGGAGTGAACCTAGAGCTATATCTATTCTTAGCTCTACATTTTTTTGAAAGGGGCTTGCTTATTTAAGATGGTGAGGAAATTACTTTTTAAGAACGACAAGACATTCTCGACTGACGGGATAAGGTCAATATCCTTCCAGGATACCCGGGCCAAGTCAATTAAAATAGCCTGCTCGCAGAAGTGTTTTAGGGAGCGTTTGACAGTGATGAGGGGTGGTCGTTTGACCGCGGACCCATAGAGGATGCAGGCAGTGATTGCTGAGATCCTGATTGAAAACAGCAGAGGTGTATTTGGAGGGAAAGTTGGTCAGGATAATATCTATGAGGGTGCCCATGTTTACAGATTTAGGGTTGTACCTGGTGGGTTCCTTGATGATTTGTGTGAGATTGAGGGCATCAAGCTTAGCTTGTGTGACTGCCGGGGTGTTGAGCATATCCCAGTTTAGGTCACCTAACAGAACGAACTCTGAAGATAGATGAGGGGCAATCAATTCACATATGGTGTCCTGGGCACAGCTGGGAGCTGAGGGGGGTCAGGTGCCGGTAAGAGACTTATTTCTGGAGAGATTAATTTTTCAAATTAGAAGCTTGAACTGTTTGGGCATAGACCTGAAAAGTATGACAGAACTTTGTAAGCTATCTCTGCAGTATATTGCAACTCCTCCCCCTTTGGCAGTTCTATCTTGACGGTAAATGTTGTAGTTGGGTATGGACATCTCAGAATTTTTGGTGGCCTTCCTAAGCCAGAATTTAGACTTGGCAAGGACATCAGGGTTGGTGGAGTGTGCTAAAGCAGTGAGTAAAACAAACTTAGGGTTGGAGGATTCTGATGTTAACATGCATGAAACCAAGGCTTTTTCGATTACAGAAGTCAACAAATGAGAGTGCCTGGGACATTCCTAAAGAAAATAATGTACTTTTTATTCCATACATTTTCCCTGACACCCAAACATTTTTCAATTCACACACTTATCAAGAGAACATCCCAGGTCATCACTACTGCCACTGATCACAAATGCTTCATTTGTAAATTATGTCTGAGTGTTGGCGTGTGCCCCTGGCTCTCCGTATATCGAAAATGTTGTCGTCTGATTTGCTTAATATAAGGAATTTGAAAGGATTTATGCTTTGACTTTTGATTCTTAAGTACGTTTTAGCAATTCCATTTACTTTTGATACTTAAATATATTTAAAACCAAATACTTTTAGACTTTTACTCAAGTAGTATTTTACTGGGTGACTTTTACTTGTCATTTTCTAAGGTATCTTTACTTTTACTCAAGTACTACAATTGAGTACTTTTCCCACCACTGTATTTAACTATTGAAGATGTAATGTTGGGTAATAATTTACTTGAATTGTACATCATAACAGCGACATGACATTGTCATGAACATGTCATCTGATGTTGAATGTCAATTTTGTCTGCAGGTTTGTGCCATACATCGGAATCGTTACCATTCTGATGAACGACTATCCCAAATTCAAGGTAAGATATTTTACATCGTCATCACTAGAAGGAAAATCACTTAAGGTTTTATGAATTGTTTACTAAATTTGGCCTTATTAGGAGTGTTATGCAGGTACTCTAAAGGTTAGAGAGCCTGACCAGCAGCCAGACACTAAACAGTAGGAGAGCAACTGGCAGACGGAAAGCTGTTGGTTTCAGATCCTCGGAACAGGGATACTAATATTTTGTTGTTCTTCCCCTTCCCAGTACGCTGTTCTCTTCCTGCTGGGTCTGTTCGTCCTGGTCCATCGGGAGTGAGGAAGAGACTACCTAACTATCTACCACGGAGGAAGAATTGGAAATCCCCACCCCACCATGCCTTTCAAGACAGAATTATGTTGATTATGTCCAATTTTTCTCTACCATGTGTTTTGAATTGTCTAGAAATGTGGATAGTGTTTACATTACATAAAAACAAGCATTCATTATTTTTGTGAGGGAAATTAGATATAAGTTAAGTAGAATAAAGAGCTGTATTTCTTTATTTAATTTTTTTCAGAACATGAATCCAACATTTTAGATGGTTAATTGTGTATTTTGTTTTCACATTTAATTAGGTTTTGCTTTGCTTGATATATTGAATGACAAGTGATATGTTTGTGACATTAAATATGACATCTGTTACCCTCTATCCTTCAATCTGGTAAGTTATCCATCTAGTGTTTTTTTCTTATAATCAAGCATAACTTCACTAAAACACATTTGTGCATTTTCAAAATGCCATTATTTTACATGCAGGCTAAATATGACATTTACATTTGAGTCATTTAGCAGACTCTTATCCAGAGCGACTTACAGTCAGGGAGTGTGCAATTGGCATGCTGACTGCAGGAATGTACACCAGAGCTGTTGCCAGATAATTGACTGTTAATATCTCTACCATAAGTCGCCTCCAACGTTGTTTAAGAGAATCTTGCAGTACATCCAACCGGCCTCACAACCACATACCAAGTGTATGGCGTTGTGTGGGTGAGCGGTTAGCTGATGTCAACGTGAACAGAGTGCCCCATGGTGGTTATGGGCAGACATAAGCTACAGACAAAAACAATTTCATTTTATAGATGGTAATTTGAATGCACAGAGATACTGTGACGAGATCCTGAGGCCTATTGTTGTGCAATTAATCCGCCACCATGACCTCATGTTTCAGCATGATCATGCATGGCCTCATGTAGCAAGGATCTGTACACAATTCCTGGAAGCTGAAAATGTCCTAGTTTTTCTATGGCCTGCGTACTCACCAGACAGGTCACCTGTTGAGCATGTTTGGGATGCTCTGGATCGACATGTACGACTGTGTTCTAATTCCCGCCAATATCCAGCAACTTTGCACAGCCATTGAATCGGAGTGGGACAACATTCCACAGGCCACAATCAACTTTCTGATCAGCTCTTTGCGAAGGAGATGTGTCACGCTGCATGAGGCAAACGGTGATCATACCAGATATTGGTTTTCTGATCCACGCCCCTACCTTTTTTTTAAGGTATCTGTGACCAACAGATGCAGCTTTGTATTCCCAGTTGTGAAATCCATAGATTAGGGCCTAATGAATTTATTTCAATAGACTGATTTCTTTATATGATCTGGAACTTTATAATCTTTGAAATTGTTTCATGTGTTTATATTTTGGTTCACTATATATGTGCAGTCAAAAGTTTGGACACACCTACTCATTCAAGAGATTTTCTTGGGTTGAGGTTGTAAATTGTGGAGGCCAAGTCATCTGATGCAGCACTCTCTACATCACTCTCCTTCTTGGTCAAATAGCCCTTACACAGCCCGGAGGTGTGTTGAAAAACAAATGAGTCCCACTAAGCGTAAACCAGATGGGATGACGTATCGCTGCAGAATGCTCTGGTAGACATGCTGGTTAAGTGTGCCTTGAATTCTAAATAAATCACTGACAGTGTCACCAGCAAACCACCATCACACCTCCTCCATGCTTCACTGTGGGAACCACACATGCAGAGATAATCCGTTCATCTACTCTGCGTCTCACAAAGACACGGCGGTTAGAACCAAAAATCTCAGATTTGAAATCATCAGACCAAAGGCCAGTTTTCCACCGGTCTAATGTCCTCTGCTGGTGTTTCTTGGCCCAAGCAAGTCTCTTCTTCTTATTAGTGTCCTTTAGTAATGGTTTCTTTGCAGCAATTTGACCATGAAGGCGTGAATCACGCAGTCTCCTCTGAACAATTGGTGTTGAGATGTGTCTGTTACTTGAACTCTAAAGCATTTATTTGGGCTGCAATTTCTGAGGCTGGTAACTCTAATGAACTTATCCTCTGCAGCAGAGGTAACTCTTGGTCTTTCTTTCCTGTGGTGGTCCTCTTGAGAGCCAGTTTCATCACAGCGCTTGATGGTTTTACGACTGCACTTGAAGAAAGTGTTGTTGAAATGTTCTGGATTGACTGACTTTCATGTCTTAAAGTAATGATGGACGGTCATTTCTCTTTGCTTATTTGAGCTGTTCTTGCCATAATATGGACTTGGTATTTTACCAAATAGGGCTATCTTCTTAACTGGTTGGCTCAAACGCATTAAAAAGGAAAGAAATTCCACAATTGAACTTTTAACAAGGCACACCTGTTAATTGAAATGCATTCCAGGTGACTACCTCATGAAGCTGGTTGAGAGAATGCCAAGAGTGTGTAAAGCTGTTATCAAGGCAAAGGATGGCTACTTTGAGAACCTCAAATATAAAATATATTTTGATTTGTTTAACACTTTTTTGGTTATTACATGATTCCATATGTGTCATTTCATAGTTTTGATGTCTTCACTATTATTCTAAAATTTAGAAAATAGTTCAAATTAAGAAAAACCCTTGAATGAGTAGGTGTGTCCAAACTTTTGACTGGTATTGTATAAATATATATGTATATATATATATATACATTTTTTTTTTTTTTTTTTTACAATATTCTGAACCAATGTTTGCCCTTTTGACATACAGTGCCTTCCAAAAGTTTTCATACCCATTGACTTCTTCCACATTTTGTTGTGTTACAGCCTGAACACACAATAGCCCATAATGACAAAGAGAAAACATGTTTAAATTTGTTTTGCAATTTATTGAAAATACAATACAGAAATGTTTAATTTACATAAGTGTTCACACCCCTGAGTCCATATATGTTAGTCACCTTTGGCAGCGATTACAGCTGTGAGTCTTTCTGGGAAAGTCTCTAAGAGCTTTGCACACTTGGATTGTACAATATTTGCACTTTATTATTTTTTTTATTATTCAAGCTCTGTCTAGTTGTTGTTGATCATAGCTAGACAGACATATTCAAGTCTTGCCATAGTTTTTCAAGATGATTTAAGTAAAAACTGTAACTAGGTCACTCAGGAACATTCAATGGCATCTTGGTAAGAAACTTTAATTCAATGGCATTGTGTTTTACGTTATTGTCCCGCTGAAAGGTGAATTTGTCTCCTGGTATCTGTTGGAAAGCAGAGTGAACCAGGTTTTCCTCTAGGATTTTGCCTGTGCTTAGCTCCATTCCATTTATTTTTTATCCTAAACAAACTCCCCAGTCCTTGCCGATGACAAGCATACCCATAACATGATGCAGCCACCAGCATGCTTGAAAATATGAAGAGTGGTGCTCAGTGATGTGTTGTGTTGGATTTGCCCTTAATTTAATTAAAACATAACACTTTGTATTCAGGACATACAATTAAATTATTTGCCACATATGCTGTTATTTGCTGTTTTACTTTAGGATGAATGTTTTGGGCTATTTTATTTAATTCTGTGCAGACTGCATTATTTTCACTCTGTCATTTAGGTACATTTAAGTACAATGTTGTTGATTCGTCCTCAGTTTTCTCCTTTCACAGCCATTAAACTCTGTAACTGTTTTAAAGTCACCATTGGCCTTATAGTGAAATCGCTGAGTGGTTTCCTCCCTCTCCAGCAACTGAGTTAAGAAGGACACCTTTATCTTTGTAGTGACTGGGTGTATTGATACACCATCGAAAGTGCAATTAATAACTTGACCATGCTCAAAGGTATTTTCAATGTCTGCTTTTGTTATTTTTACCCATCTACCAATAGGTTCCCTTCTTTGCAAGGCATTGGAATACCTCCCTTGTCTTTGTGGTTGAATCTGTGTTTTAAATTCACTGCTCGACTGAGGGGCCTTTACAGATAATTATATATGAGGGTACAGATATGAGGTAGTCATTAAAAAAATCATGTTAAACACTATTATTACGCACAGAGTGAGTCCATGCAACTTATTATGTGACTTGTTAAGCAAAGTTTTACTCCTGAATTTATTTAGGCTTGCCATACATAACAAAAGGCTGGAATTATTATTGACTCAAGGCATTTCAGTATTAAATGTTTTATGAATTTGTAAGAATGTCTAAAAACATAATTCCACTTTGACATTATGGGTTATTGTGTGTAGGCCAGTGATGCAAAATCTCAATTTTGTCCATTTTAAATTCAGGCTGTAACACAACAAAGTATGGTCAAAGGGTGTGAATACGGTCTGTATATGCTCTCATGGTGGGGAGGAAGAACTAAGAATAAACAAAGTTACTATGAAGGATAAATATTTGCCTCTTCAAATCAAGCGTTTTAAAGCTTTGGGACGCGGCCTGACAAAGGGCCTTATTCAATAAACACTGTACAGCATCCAAATATTCTTGAGACGCGGCCAAACAGTATTCCTCCCACACCGTTAAAATTGTTACACAATAATAAAATAAATACAACCATATTTTATGCATTATTTATTAACAGATATTAAGGCAGATTTTGCTCACCGTCTTCATTTGATGAACCCTTTACAGTTTCCCTGATGGTGTGAGTTAAAATTCTAATTAACCGTGGGTGGTCACAGTCTTAAAATCATCTTGCATTTCTGGAGGATGTTGCTAATGTAGAGTGATAGAAGGTTTGATGGTGGTAGACTGGGATTTTAAAGCACAGCAGTTACTGTAATTTGTTTTACTTCACATTCAGACAATCTTAAAAGGACATGCAGTCTAGATGTGGTTTGCTTATACCGTTTCTAATTTATCTAATGGTGAATCCTATATGTCTTTATATAGAATACTGGAAATCTCTCCAACATAGTCTAATCCCCATCAAAAGGTTAATCAGGTATGTTTGTGGGACACCAACACTTTCCAGGTCTCTAGGGAATTACCTGCATTGACTCAGTCTGTAGGTACTTCACACATCCTTCAGGCACTTTAAGATGAAATAACCTCTAATCAGGGAGTCCTTCAAATGAATGGCTTCCATGCGAGTCGAGTCCAGCTCGACCATAGACCTCAATCAACCTTTCAACTATTGTCCTTGTCAAGGTCATTTAATTTATTAAGAGACAGTTTCCCGGTCACAGATTAAGTTTAGTGCTGGACAATGAAGCAACTTGTAATTTTAATCCCTTTGTGTTATTGAAAATGGCTCGTAAATTAACATTTTCATGGTTAAGTTTACACCTGTTGTATTCGGCGCATGTGACTAATACAATTTGATTTGATTTCATGGAGATTTTACATTGACCATGCTTTTATTCCAGAACTAGGCTTAATCTTTGCCCTGAGAATCCGCCCCAAATGTCTGAACGTACTTTGTCTCTCTTGCATCAAACTCCTTCATCAATGCACTTGGTTGTCTTGATAGTCCATTCATAATATCCTCATTTCTGTCACACAAACCCACGGCACCCAAGCTAAATGAAGGAACAGCGTGACTGGAGTCTTGGATGTCAAAGGTTAGACAGGGGACAATACCAAGTAGTAGGCCTAGTTCTCTTACTTAACTTCCCAGTTAGCACCCCGAAGTGTCAAAAAGGACACTGTCTCAACAGATTTAATTCTAGGGTGAGAATCAGCAAGTCCTCTTCTGCATCTCAAAGGGCACCCGGTTCCATAGTGCACTACGGGCCCTGGTCAAAAGGTGGTGCACTACATAGGGAATAGGGTGCCATTTCAGGTCGAAGCCCTCCTGTCCTAAGACCGGAGGCTGAGGTCCACGGGACTGAGACCCTGGTCCAGTGACCACGACTGCCTGTGTGCCACAACTGACAGCCAAATGTCAGGCTACTCATGTGGAACTAAGGCCTTGGGGGTGTCTTGGCAGGAAATAATGTTTGCATCCCAAATGGCACCCTATTCCCTACATAGCCCATAGTGCTCTGGTCAAAAGTAGTGCACGATGTATAGGGTTCCATTTGTGATGCATCCAATGTGTTGGCCTGAATTTCCTGCCATGCATCCATGGTGTAAGGAAAGCTGAAGGGATCTGTTGTGGGCAGAGCTGATAATGGACCTAATTTACACGTCCAATCATTTCTCTCAAAATATACATTTATCTCAAGGGGCTAATACTGACTTCTCTGTTGATAATACACATTAGTAGAGCTGCTGCATCACACCCAGAACCATCTGAATAAATAAAAATATGAATAAAATGTTGTTTTTTTAAGAAGAAAAAAATCTTTAAAAAGTAGTGCCTTTACTAGTCCTGTATTAACGGATTGAGAAAACCGTCTGTAATATGATCAACCACTTCAATAGTTGTATTGCAGAGTTCTCCAAAATAGGCCTATTCATCTATAGATTATGCATTGGAATATTCCCCCAGCAGTATCCTTAATTGAGTTTACTATGGACTAATTCATTATGAAATCATTGACATGTTGATATCGACATGTTTCCACATATCTGTTGACACTGATAGGCTATGTTAAAGCCACCTATTGTTCGAGCTAATCGCCCGTAATTTACGCAGCAAATATAATTTATAGAGTTAAAGATTACGCACGAATCATTACGTTGTGACCGATATAAACTGTGAGAATGACTGACAGTTTGGGTTTGGTCAACAACCATGCTTGTGAATTGTTCTGCATAAAATTCCCCTGACTTCGTGTCGGTGTCACGCAAGAGAGCCCACCCAGATCAGCATGGTATAAATGCAGCATCGGATTGGGTTTGAAAGTCTGTCACGAATAACTGCGCTTCTATTGCCATTTGGACATTTTGCGTCCAGGAGGAGAGTTCTATAGCCTATTTCTTCCGTAGAGATGTCCGGATTTTTTTTAAACGTTTCCCAACTTGGTTTTTTTACCTACCTTGTGCTTTTTTCTTACATTTCTGTAACCACTTCAGTGAGTTTTGATTTAACCGAACTTGGAAATAAAGTTGCGAAAATTAAAGTTAATCAAAGAGGGAATCTTTGGGCGACAGGTAAGGCATGCGAAGGCTATTCTCAATCTCATCTACAACACAGCATACAATTGTGAAAGTAAAATCTGACAATTATATATATTTTTATTCCTAATTACAACAATGGATTAAGTCTAGCCCTTATCAAATAAAGCTATATTTACTCTTTCAAAATAGACTTTCAACATGTTAGGAAATATTTCATTTCACTTGAGAATCAAATGACCAAAATATAACTTTCTCTTACCTCCAAGGTCATTTTATGGGCAAGAAGAGTGTCATGGATAGCCCTCTGCTCCAGTCTCCCGATGGACAGTCTGTGGATGCGTTCGAGGTCGCCTTGAGTCCGGAGCAGAACGGGATGGGAAATCTCTTCCAAGATGTGCTGAGGGTCGCGTTGCAAGCCCAACTCAGAGATGACACAGAGAACCGCTCTAAAAACCAGGTGAGCTATCAACAACACCAACCTGTATATGACCATAGATTTATCTGTACAATTTATAATGAGACTATCCTGTGTCATAATTGCATTGTTTAATGGCATTATCTTAACCAGGTGAGCCTCAACCGGTCTGACAAGAGATTTAACTGTGCAGTAGAAAATACATGTCTACTGCATTATTTAATGGCATTCTCTTAATATCCCATAGGAGACTGGATTGTTGATGAAGATATTAGAGAGCTACGTTCAAAACAACAGAAAGTGATGCAGAAGTCTATCATAATGTTCCTTATAACCAAGATGAAGTCATCCAGTCTATGTCTATAAAGGTTTTGGTCAATATGGAATCAAATCTCATATGCTTTAACATGATTGTAACATGTCTGTTCAGTTTACAGTTGACCAAAATGCTATTTGTAATGTCACTGGATCTGAAATGAAGGGTGAATTAAATGTACATGTGTATTTATCGTTATTGAGGATGTGCTGCATTGTATTGTTGATATTAAATTATTTATATTCAATAAAACCAAATATTTTCAAATTCTTTGACATTTACCTTACATTAAATTATTAGTTTCCAAAAAGGAAAAGTTAAGGTTTTCATACTTGAGGTATGAACAATTTAGCAGGGTTGCAGAGTGTATGTCCTGTATACTGGACGGTTCTGACTTAGAGTATGTGGACAACTACGAATACCTAGATGTCTGGTTAGACTGTAAACTCTCCTTCCAGACTCACATTAAGCATCTCCAATTCAAAATTAAATCTACCTTCGCTCATGCTGCCAAACATACCCTCTTAAAACTGCCCATCCTACCGATCCTCGAGTATGGCGATGTCTTTTACAAAATAGCCTCCAACACTACTCAACAAATTGGATCACAGTGCCATCCATTTTGTCACCAACGCCCCATATACTACCCACCACTGAGACCTGTACGCTCTTGTTGGCTGGCCCTCGCTTCATACTTATCTCAGCTCACTGGTCACCATAGCAGCACCCACAAGTAGCACGCGCACAAGCAGGTATATCTCACTGGTCGTCCCCAAAGCCAATTCTTCTTTTGGATGCCTTTTCTTCCAGTTCTCTGCTACCAATGACTGGAACGAACTACAAAAATCACTGAAGCTGGAGACTCATATCTCCCTCACTAGCTTTAAGCACCAGCTGTCAGATCAGCTCACAGAGCACTGCACCTGTACATAGCCCATCTGTAAATAGCCCATCCAACTACCTCATCCCCATCCTGTATTTATTTATTTATCTTGCTCCTTTGCACACCAGTATCTCTACTTGCACATTCATCTTCTGCACATCTACAATTCCAGTGTTTAATAGCTATATTGTAATTACTTCGCCACCATGGCCTTTTTATTGCCTTACCTCCCTTATCCTACCTCATTTGCACACACTGTATATAGACTTTTATTGACTGTATGTTTGTTTATTCCATGTGTAGCTCTGTGTTGTTGTATGTGTCGAACTTCTTTGCTTTATCTTGGCCAGGCCACAGTTGCAAATGAGAACTTGTTCTCAACTAGCCTATCTGGAATCCTTTAGTTTTACTGACAAAAATAATGCCTCGTCCCCTCATAGTCTACACACATAGACCAAAAACTAAGAGGAACGTAGAATACCATCGTAATAATCATTCCACAATGTGAAATTCCAGGCATGATATCAACAGGCACTTCAGAAGACCAATAAAGTTATTTAAGAACACCGAGAGATATGAACAAGACCCATTATTCACTTAAAATCATTTCATTACTACTTGTTGACTGGAAGACTAGTCTACTAATTGACTACATTCTCATGTGTTTGTCTCCTGAAGCTTTAATTGAAGAAACAGAGAGAAAACTCCAAATTGATCTGACTGATAAATAACTTTTTATTTTTAATACAAAGATTATGTACTTGAGAATAGAATAAATCACATTATCACCATAATGCTCTGACTAATAAATAAGCGTTTTGATTCTGTCCTTGAGAATTGAAATCCCATTATGTTGTGGAAACATGGTTTATTAAAAATGCACAAAACAGTACAAGTGGATAGATATTAATTCTGTCAGTTTCTGCCCCCTTTAACACTGATATTGACTGATATTCCATAGGGGCCTATACCAGATTACTTTAGTCAGCCAGGGAAGAGAAGCTTCACTTTTCCTCAGGCTATAGCAGGACTGAGAAATCAACAGATTGTACTCACAGCGTGAGTGAGAGAAACTAACTTGCTTTTTATGCGAGGAAATATAACAAGTGTGTACTAAAAACCAAGTTGAAGCAAGCAACACTTACTTACATAAACACTACATGTGGGCGCCTTACATAAATAATGTATATTCATGATTTAATGTTTAAATCTTGTCTTCAAACTGAAAAAAAATCAATATGGTACTCACATTCACCATTTCTCTCAGTATCGTCCAGTCTCTAAGTATTCAATCTCTTATTATCCAACTCATTTTTTATTATCTGCCTTTTTTTGCATGAAGGGATGATCTCTGGCCTTCTCAATCAATAATGGCAGTGTAATATATTTCACCTTTATTACCCCGAGACAATCCATTGTATTATAAACTGAATCAATAACATTAGCCCACTGTATTTCAATGACATTTACCAATATGTTCTGCCAGTCATGACAGTTCCTGTAGGCAGGGTATCACATTTTTCCAAACTGTTATTTGTTCTGTGTAGCTTACTTGACTGAAACTCTATACGTCTATAATTAAACATTTACTAGAGGGTGGCCCGTTGACATGTAATATATTCAACTTTGGTAACAGATACATCATTCACAAACAAACAGGGCTTACACTGTACATATGAAGGCTGACTCAATGTAAACTCAGCAAAAAAATAAACATCCTCTCACTGTCAACTGCGTTTATTTTCAGCAAATTTAACATGTGTAAATATTTGTATGAACATAACAAGATTCAACAACTGAGACATAAACTAAACAAGTTCCACGGACATGTGACTAACATAAATGGAATAATGTGTCCCTGAACAAAGGGGGGTTCAAAATAAAAAGTAACAGTCAATATCTGGTGTGGCCACCAGCTGCATTAAGTACTGCAGTGCATCTCTGGACTGCACCAGATTTGCCTGTTCTTGCTGTGAGATGTTACCCCACTCTTCCACCAAAGGCACCTGCAAGTTCCCAGACATTTCTGGGGAGAATGGCCCTAGCCCTCACCCTCCGATCCAACAGGTCCCAGACGTGCTCAATTGGATTAAGATCCGGGCTCTTTGCTGGCCATGGCAGAACACAACCCACTCTGTCTGCCGTATTCTTTCTCTTTGCTCTTGTTTTCCTTATTAGGATGTTGGCGGGCGGAGCTGGGAGGGTCGTTAGCAACATGGGACACACCTGGGCCCGGGTGTGTCCCGGGATAAATACACCTCTTCCCCATTCATTGAGGAGACTCTCTCCATGCAGACACACTGATAGAGTTTGGTTGTGGCTGTTTTGTTTGTTTGTTTGCTTTGGCACCGTTCAAAACCCCTCATTATCACATTTATGCACGCAACCACTCACTTACACTACCGATTACTGACTACACACACCGTTGTTAATTGTATTTACGTTACTTCAGTTAATAAATATGTTTGCTATTCCTTATCTCCACATTGTCTTCCTTTTTGTTATGGACTTCGAGCCGGTTTGTGACAAGTGGGGGCTATATCCAGGTTCCTGTAAACTGACAGTGTGGGGTTTAAGTAGTTTTATGGACATTTACCGCACACAACATCTAATACATGTAGATGTTAGGAACAAATGGTAGCCAATAGCCACATTTCCCCATCTCACACTATGGGTGCTTGATCATTCAGTAAGGTCTGCACCCAGGGTCTGCTCACTCCCACCACACATCTGCCACTTCAGTTCAGACCCACTTCAAACTTTCTGTTCACGCTCAAAAACACAGCTGAGAACACACCTGTTTAGAATTCCTTTTAAATAACCCAATGGCGTTCTCTCTGATGTCTTTGTGTCCTCACCTGTCTGACTCCTCCCTCATGTCTGATGTCTGATGTTCTATTGTTTTGCCTCTGTATTCCAGTCAATTCAGAAAGTAAACCAAATTTCAATTCTATATTTTTCTAATTGAAAAGCATTCAAATGGGAATTTCAGCTTATTTCCTGAATTGACTGGAATTGAAATGGAATAGACCCCTACCCTGGTCTGTACTGTCTGATGTTTGAACTCACTTGAACATTATGTTAGGTGACCTATGTCACAAATAAATGCCATATCCTTAGCACCCACTGTCTGAAAAGCATTCCTACAATCCAGTCAAAAGAGGTCTCCGTATAATAGGTTAGAGGTCAGGTTAGAGGTTAGATGATTGATTAGATTAGGATGTTTTTTAATTAAGTATATTAGGTATTGTCCTTGTGTTCTGTTCACACAGCATGAATGTATTTGTCACTCTGGGTCTTGATTACTTACAGCTGTGTAGTTCTAATACACTAACACCTCTTCTCACATTGTTGTCTCATGTGGTTGATTTATGATTGCTCCTCTTCAAATGTTTTCTGATTAAAGTTTCCCAGCTGTAATTACTGTTTATAAACTGGGTGGTTTGAGCCCTGAATGCTGATTGGCTGACACCTGTGGTATATCAGACCATATACTGTATACTGCGGGTATGACAAAACATTTATTTTTACTGCTCTAATTACTTTGGTAATCAGTTTATAATAGCAATAAGGCACCTCAGGGTTTGTGGTGTGGCCAATATACCATGGCTAAGGGCTGTATCCAGACACGTTGTGACGTGCATAAGAACAGCCCTTAGCCGTAGTATATTGGCCATATACCACACCTTCTCAGGCCTTATTGCTTAAATATATGACACACAAGTATACATAATATATTTTATACATGAAGGTTACACATTAATATTACCATATTATGCATGGTAACATGTGTTGCATAGTGTTATTATTATTATTATTAGCCTTGCATAGCTCCCAGATACACCGTCAGTATGTCAGTATGGAGTAGGAGGAATACATTCTCCTACACAGAATTCATTCTGCGATATTGAATTTGGCTATAATCAGTGGCCCCTCAACTAGCCTGTGTACATGCATGACACCTCTGGGGAAATGCTTTTACATTTAATTAGGCTGTCTCTTCAGAATGATATGCTAAATCTCAAAGGGTCATCATGATGTAATTTGTAGATACAGTAAATAAATAAACAAACAATCAACAGTTTGAATGGTCAGATGAGGTAACCCATGTATAGGCTACAGTGTAGCACATCATATCATAGTCTTAATTGTATCTCGTAATGTACAGTTGATTAAATTGAAATGTAATTGTCTTTCCGTGACTAATAGCTCGCACACATCGCACCGAATATGGATCTAGGGTTTGTCTGCGCACGCTGTGTTTTGACCACCCACTGTAGACGTCAGACTGCAGACATTTTTCAAGCGGTTCCACAGGTAAAATAAGTAGTAGGTGGCATCCCCAGTTAGAGTCTGACGTGCTAGTCCAGCCCGCCGGCCCCCAACACTATATCTCCACTGACATACGCTCCTCTTCTTGGGGAAGAGAGATTGAATTTATCATCTCAATGGCCTTTCCTTGCTTCCCACTCACTCCAAAACACAAATCCCAGTTTTGCCTTCCTTGCGTGGTAGAAGATACACAGTGATCTGTTTCCTCTGACAGTCACATACACATCTGCTGACATGTCTAGCTGGAGGCTGATAGGATATTAACCAGGTTAATGGTGAGGAGGGCAACAGGCAGACAGACAGCCGAGGAAGCAGTCATTTGCTCTCATGAACTCACTAATGTTGATTGGGTGGACAGCTTCTTTATGAAGAAAGTAAACCATGTCCTTATATCACTTGATAGTGACACAGATATCACGTTCATATAGATGACTCAAGATATCATGTATGAAGCCAATTTTATTTGCTTTTGGAGTTGTTTTGAGGAAATCATAATTTTGCAATGTTGGGTTGGAAGATGTTTCTAAATTTACAGGGAGATATGAAGTGGTTTAAATGTATTTTGGGGCAGTAACTCCCAGCACCACAAACAACCTAAACTTGTTAGTGTGTGTTAACCGTCTTCTGAATGGTTTAAATTACCCCCGCAATAAAATTATACTGAAGGAACAGGTCAAGCCATTGCAATGCTGATGGTGAGAGAGAAGGAATCATTACGCTTCTGTTTACGACATCAGTATGATGAGTAGACGGATTCCAATATAACAACAATTGTTCCCGGTTCAAATGTATGTTTGTAAAACAAAGATTATAGCATATGCCTGGACAATTTGAATGAAATCAATTGATGCAAGTCAAAGCCAACAACTGAGGGGTTATACTGCCACCTTCTGGTATGAATGATCATTTTCCTGTCTGTTTTTCTCATCTTTTACTGCTTACTCACTGCCTATCAGTTTTTAAACCCTCATTTATGGTAGCTATTAGTATAGGCCTTGTATGTGTGTACTATGTACAGTGTGTGTGTATGTGTGTCTCATATTTTGTGTTTGATTGATATATTTTTGATAATTAAAAGCTATTGTTGGAGTTAATTGAAACTAATCTGTAATCTATTTTAACAAAACAAGTTATACATTGTATCAATTCATAATGTTACAGTTTCCAACAGTTTACTGTCTGCAGGTACTGCTGGATATTGGGAGGTCTTTATTTGCAGATGATGGGGCCTTATGGAAGAGGGGAAGATATGTACCATACATAGTCAGGAAGTACAGGAAGAAATTGATGAGGTAGAGCAGTGGGCATTAATGTGGGGATTCAGGTTCTCTGTAGAGAAAGCTCAGACAATGTTCTTTACCAGGAGGAAAGTGGGAGATGAGGCACGCCTGAGGTTGTACGGGAGAGAACTGGAGAGTGCGGGGTTCTTCAGGTTCCTTGGGGTGTACTTTGACATCAGACTGACCTGGGCAGAACACATTGAGAGAGTGGTGGTGTGTAAGAAGGTGCTAAATGTCTGACTGTCTGACAGGGATGGAATGGGGGGCTGTGTATTCCTCACTGAGGACCACGTATGTTGCATTGATTCCATCTGTAATATACTTTGAGCGTTTGGTTCGGCAGTCCCTACCTCACTAAAAAGATGTCATACAGGCACTAGGATGCAGAATATGTAGTGGGGCGTTTTGGACCTCCCCAGTGTCAGGTGGAGATGAGGGAGATGCCATTGCAGATTAGGAGACAGCAGCTGGCAATTAACGATTGGCTGAACCTACAGGGACATGGGGTGTCTCATCCTGCGAAAGGGATGCTACAGGCATGCTTGGAACATGAGCTTTGGGTGGTGGGTAGTTATTCCCTCCGTAAGGCAATCAAACAGGCAAATGTCAGTACAGAGACAAAGTGGAGTCGCAATTCAACGGCTCAGACAGGAGACGTATGTGGCAGGATCTACAGACAATCAAAGATTACAAAGGGAAAACCAGCCACACTGACGTCTTGCTCCCAGACAAGCTAAACACCTTCTTCGCCCGCTTTGAGGATAACACAGTGTCACTGACGTGGCCCGCTCCCAAGTACTGTGGGCTCTCGTTCTCCGTGGCCGACATGAGTAAAACGTTTAAGCGAGTTAACCCTCGCAAGGCTGCATCCCTATCCGCACACTCAGAACATAAGTAGACCAGCTGGCTGGAGTGTTTCGGATACATTCAATCTCTCGTTTTTCCCAGTCTACTGTCCCCACCTGCTTCAAGATGGACACAGCTGATTGCACAAGACAGCATCCAACAGAAAGGTGTGATTTTTGCCAGGAAACAGACAGTGGTGCATGTGCTGATATAGTGTGGGCAGTATGAAAGGAAAGAGAGACAGATCCAGTATGAGGGAGAAGGGGAAACAGGAATTGAGTTTAATGAGCATACGAAGTAGAACATCATCAAATCAAATGTTACTGGTCACATACACATGGTTAGCAGATGTTATTGTGAGTGTTGCGAAATGCTTGTGCTTCCAGTTCCGACAGTGCAGAAATAACTAAAAAGTAATCTAACAATTCTACAACAACTACCGAATACACACAAATCTAAGTAAAGGGATGAAATAAGAATAAATACAGTTGAAGTCGGAGGTTTACATACACTTAGGTTGGAGTCATTAAACTCGATTTTTAAACACTCCACAAATTTCTTGTTAACAAACTATAGTTTTGGCAAGTTGGTTAGGACATCTACTTTGTGCATGACACAACTAATTTTTCAAAAAATTGTTTACAGATTATTTCACTTATAATTCACTGTATCACAATTCCAGTGGGTCAGAAGTTTACATACACTAAGTTGACTGTGCCTTTAAACAGCTTGGAAAATTCCAGAAAAGGATTTCATGGCTTTAGAAGCTTCTGATAGGCTAATTGGCATCATTTGAGTCAGTTGGAGGTGTACGTGTGTTTGTATTTCAAGGCCTACCTTCAAACACAGTGCCTCTTTGCTTGACATCATGGGAAAATCAAAAAAAATTGTAGACCTCCACAAGTCTGGTTCATCCTTGGGAGCAATTTCCAAACGCCTGAAGGTACCACGTTCATCTGTACAAACAATAGTGCGCAAGTATAAACACTATGGGACCATGCAGCTGTCATACCGCTCAGAAAGGAGACACGTTCTGTCTCCAAGAGATGAATGTACATTGGTGCGAAAAGTGCAAATCAATCGAAGAACAACAGCAAAGGACCTTGTGAAGATGCTGGAGGAAACAGGTACAAAAGTATCTATATCCACAGTAAAACGAGTCCTATATTGACATAACCTGAAAAGCCGCTCAGCAAGGAAGAAGCCACTGCTCCAAAACCGTCATTAAAAATGCCAGACTACGGTTTGCAACTGCACATGGGGACAATGATCGTACTTTATGGAGAAATGTCCTCTGGTCTGATGAAACAAAAATAGAACTGTTTGGCCATAATGATCATCCATCGTTATGTTTGGAGGAAAAGGGGGAGGCTTGCAAGCGGAATTACACCATCCCAACCGTGAAGCACGGGGGTGGCAGCATCATGTTGTGGGGGTGCTTTGCTGCAGGAGGGACTGGTGCACTTCACAAAATAGATGGCATCATGAGGAAGGAAAATTATGTGGATATATTGAAGCAACAACACAAGACATCAGTCAAGAAGTTAAAGCTTGATCGTAAATGGGTCTTCCAAATGAACAATGACCCCAAGCATCCTTTCAAAGTTGTGGAAAAATGGCTTAAGGACAACAAAGTCAAGGTATTGGAGTGGCCATCACAAAGCCCTGACCTCAATCCTATAGAAAATGTGTGGGCAGTACTGAAAAAGCGTGTGCAAGCAATGAGGCCTAGAATCCTGACTCAGTTACACCAGCTCTGTCAGGAGGAATGGGCCAAAATTCACACAACTTAATGTTGGAAGCTTGTGGAAAGCTACCCAAAACGTTTGACCCAAGATAAACAATTTAAAGGCAGTGCTACCAAATACTAATTGAGTGTATGTAAACTTCTGACCCACTGGGAATGTGATAAAAGAAATAACAGCTGAAATAAATAATTCACTCTACTATTATTCTGACATTTCACAGTCTTAAAATAAAGTGGTGATCCTAACTGACCTAAGACAGGGAATTTTTACTAGGATTCAATGTCAGGAATTGTGAAAAACTGAGTTGAAATGTATGCGACTAAGGTGTATGTAAACTTCCGACTTCAACTGTACATATAAATATAAGGATGAGCAATGACAGAGCGGCATAGGCAAGATGCAATAGATGGTATAAAATACAGTATATACATATGAGATATGAGTAATGTAAGTAATGCAAGATATGTAAACATTATTAAAGTGACTAGTGATCCATTTATTAAAGTGGCCAACGATTTCAAATCTGTATGTAGGCAGTAGGTGAAGAGGCACTGTTGCGCCTTCCTTACCACACTGTCTGTGTGGGTGTACACTTCAGTTTGTCCGTGATGTGCACGCCAAGGAACTTGAAACGTTCAACCTTCTCCACTACTCTGAGTGCCCTCACCTCCTCCCTGTAGGCTGTCTCGTCATTGTTGGTAATCAAGCCTAGTACTGTTGTGTCGTCTGCAAACTTGATGATTGAGTTGGAGGCGTGCATGGCAACGCAGTCATTGGTGAGCAGGGAGTAAGGAGGGGGCTGAGCACACACCCCTGTGGGGCCCCAGTGTTGAGGATCAGTGAAGTGGAGATGTTGTTTCCTACCTTCACCACCTGGGTGCGGCCCGTCAGGAAGTCCAGGACCCAATTGCACAGGGCAGGGTTGAGACCCAGGGCCTCTAGCTTAATGATGAGCTTGGAGGGTACTATGGTGTTGAATGCTGAGCTATAGTCAATGAACAGCTTTCTTACATAGGTATTCCTCTTGTCCAAATGGGTTAGGGCAGTGTGCAGTGTTATGGTAATTGCATCATCAGTGGACCTATTGGGGCGGTATGGAAATTGAAGTGGGTCTAGGGTGACAGGTAAGGTGGAGGTGATATGATCCTTGACAAGCCTCTCAAAGTACTTCATAATGGCAGAAGTGAGTGCTACGGTGCGATAGTAATTTAGTTCAGTTACCTTTGGCTACTTGGGTACAGGAACAATGGTGGGCATCTTGAAGCATGTGGGGACAGCAGACTGGGATAGGGAGAGATTGAATATGTCCGTAAACACACCAGCCAGCTGGTCTGCACATGCTCTGAGGACGTGGCTAGTCATGCCATCTGGGGCGGCAGCCTTGCGAGGGTTAACACGTTTAAATGTCTTACTCACGTTGGCCACCGAGAAGCAGAGCCCACAGTCCTTGATAGCGGGCCGCGTCAGTGGCACTGTATTATCCTCAAAGTGGGCAAAGGTGTTTCGTTTCTGGATTACCCTGTGGAGGGAATAACTACACTGTTTGTTTTCGGCTTTAATCCCAGTCATGGTTAAATGTAGTGGTTCGTGCTTTCAGTTTTGCGTGAATTCCACCATCTATCCACAGTTTCTGGTTAGGGTAGGTTTTAATAGTCACAGTGGATACAACATCTCATATACACTTCCTTATGAACTCACTCACCGAATCAGCGTATACGTTGATATTATTCTGAGGCCACCCGGAACATGTCCCATGAGCAAAACAATCTTGAAGCGTAGATTCTGATTGGTCAGACCAGCGTTGAATAGTTCTTAACACAGGTACATCCTGTTTGAGTTTTTGCCTAAAGGAAGGGAAAGGGAGCAGCAAAATGGAGTCATGGTCAGATTTGCCAAAAGGAGGGCGGGGGAGGGCCTTGTATACATTGTGGAAGTTAGAGTAGCAGTGATCCAGAGTTTTGCCAGCTCGAGTACTACAGTCAATATGCTGAGAGAATTTAGGAAGCCTTGTTCTCAAATTTGCTTTGTTAAATTCCCAGCTACAATAAATGCAGCCTCAGGATATATGGTTTCCAGTTTGCATAAAGTCCAGTGAAGTTCCTTGAGGACCGTCGTGGTATCGGCTTGAGAGGAGATATACACTGCTTTGACAATAACGAGGAGAATTTTCTTGGGAGATAATACAGTCAGCATTTGATTATGAGGAATTCTAGGTCAGGTGAACAAAAGGACTTGAATTCCTGTATGTTGTTACAATTACACCATGAGTCGTTAATCATGAAACACACCCCCGCCCTTCTTCTTCCCGGAGAGATGTTTATTCCCGTCAACGCGACATACAAAGAATCTAGGTGGCATTATCAACTCCTACAGCATATCACAAGAGAGCCATGTTTCTGTGAAACAGAGTATGTTACAATCCCTGATGTCTCTCTGGAAAGCAACCCTTGCCCTAATTTAATCTACCTTGTTATCTAGAGACTGGACATTAGCTAGTAATATACTTGGAAGAGGTGGGTGGTGTGTGCGAATTCTGACCAGAGGATCGCTCCGTCTACCTCTTCTCTGGCGGTGTTGTTTTGGGTCAGCCTCTGGAATCAGCTCAAATTCCCTGGGTAGTTCGGACAAAGGATCCGCTTCGGGAAAGTTGTATTCCTGGTCCTAGTGCTGGTAAATTGATGCAGCTCTGATATCTTATAGTTCTTCCCGGCTATTTGTAATAACACTTAAGATTTTCTGAGCTAACAATGTAAGAAATAATACATAAAAAACTAAATATTGCAATATTTTCTAAGGACTAGAAGCGAGGCAGCCATCTCTGTCAGCCTCATTTAAAAAAAACATTAAATACAGTATAATTGTTTATATTTTTATAGGAGAAACAGGGCTGGCAGGTAGGATTTATGTAGGATTCCTCTCCCTCTAGCTCACACTTCAGTACAGTAGGTGGCAGTAATGACCCATAACAGTGGATGCCATCTGCCGATAAACATCACAGAAGAAGAATTTTACCGTCGGGTTGTTTTGATGATCTCATCTGCACACGTGACATATCCGCTCTTTTGGCGATTTTGTAGAAGAAGGTAGTGGGGCAGAACCTACCACTGCACTGAGGTATAATAAGAACGGACAGGACAGCCATTTTATTATCATAACAACATCCATGATCCATCCGAAATTACAGTAACATATTTGGATTCCAGCGCAACCATGGGCCAGTGTGGGATTACTTCATCAAAGACCGTCCTGGTGTTTCTGAATCTAATATTCTGGGTAAAATATCACGAATTTGTTTCAAAACATGTATTTGACGCTAGGTAGTCAAGGTTGGGATTAATTACAGTACGCAACAGAAATTGCTAACGTTAGTTGCAGCAAAGGGAGGCGTCTGCTAACATTAGCTAGCTCACGTTAATTCTCTACAAAATGAATATGTGGAGCTTTCCAACCAACTTGTCTAGTTTGTTTATTAAAATATACATTATTTCTGAAATGTATGCTTTTGCTGTTATTGCAAGCACCGGTAGAACAAGGACAGGTAGCCAGCAGATCCGACCCGTTGGTGGGTAGGACAGCATTCCTGTGTATAAGACACTTTCCATAAATGGCTGCTGTTGCCACATGCTAACTAACATGAGGAAGAAAACGTCTGAACGACTACTAGTTTTAAATATACAATATTCTCAGTGTAACAGTTGGGAAATGGGACAATTCGGAGTACAACGCATTTCTCATCCCTGGATTAAAGTACATTTAACGAGTTATATCTCGCGCCGGCTTCGCGGTGTCAAAGACTAATGCAGCTGTGAGCAAGCGTGTCGGATCTGCTGGCTAACGCCGTACAGGCATTTGCCATTGTTGTTACCTCTCGCTTTTAGCTAGCTAACCGTCTGACATTTAATGCTGCAATTTGTTGCATGAAAACCAGCGAGATTGAATTAAATACTGCATAACAGTGGGTAAGACTATATGCACGATTGTAGTTTGTGCGAGTCAGTTTAGCAGAAAACGTATCACCACAGAGAACAATGAAAAACATATTTGGTATCACTGTGAGAAACCTAGCTAGCCTGCTAACGCCTAGCCGCCATGCGCCGATGTCCCCGACATTTCTTTGCAGTATCAGTGTTTTCACAAGTTAGTATTTCATATTGTTTAGGCCTAACCTCTCACCCAATCTCATCTGATAGTAGCCTGACGACTCACACTAAATTATTACGCTGCTATGTCGTTCGATATATACACTGCTCAAAAAAATAAAGGGAACACTACAATAACACATCCTAGATCTGAATGAATTAAATATTCTTATTAAATACTTTTTTCTTTACATAGTTGAATGTGCTGACAACAAAATCACACAAAAATGAGCAATGGAAATCAAATTTATCAACCCATGGAGGTCTGGTTTTGGAGTCACACTCAAAAGGAAAGTGGAAAACCACACTACAGGCTGATCCAACTTTGATGTAATGTCCTTAAAACAAGTCCAAATGAGGCTCAGTAGTGTGTGTGGCCTCCACGTGCCTGTATGACCTCCCTACAACGCCTGGGCATGCTCCTGACTAAAGCATCCGCCAACTCCTGGACAGTCTGTGGTGCAATGTGGTGTTGGTGGATGGAGCGAGACATGATGTCCTAGATGTGCTCGATTGGATTCAGGTTTGGGGAACGGGCGGGCCAGTCCATAGCATCAATGCCTTCCTCTTGCAGGAACTGCTGACACTCCAGCCACATGAGGTCTAGCATTGTCTTGCATTAGGAGGAACCCAGGGCCAACCGCACCAGCATATGGTCTCACAAGGGGTCTGAGGATCTCATCTCTGTACCTAATGGCAGTCAGGCTACCTCTGGCGAGCACATGGAGGGCTGTGCGGCTCTCCAAAGAAATGCCACCCCACACCATGACTGACGCCAAACCGGTCATACTGGAGGATGTTGCAGGCAGCAGAACGTTCTCCACGGCGTCTCCAGACTGTCACGTCTGTCACATGTGCTCAGTGTGAACCTGCTTTCATCTGTGAAGAGCACAGGGCACCAGTGGCGAATTTGCCAATCTTGGTGTTCTCTGGCGAATGCCAAACGTCCTGCACAGTGTTGGGCTGTAAGCACAACCCCCACCTGTGGACGTCGGGCCCTCATTACCACCCTCATGGAGTCTGTTTCTGACCGTTTGAGCAGACACATGCACATTTGTGGCCTGCTGGAGGCCATTTTGCAGGGCTCTGGCAGTGCTCCTCCTTGCACAAAGGCAGAGGTAGCGGTCCTGCTGCTGGGTTGTTGCCCTCCTACGGCCTCCTCCACGTCTCCTGATGTACTGGCCTGTCTCCTGGTAGCGCCTCCATGCCCTGGACACTACGCTGACAGACACAGCAAACCTTCTTGCCACAGCTCGCATTGATGTGCCATCCTGGATGAGCTGCACTACCTGAGCCACTTGTGTGGGTTGTAGACTCCGTCTCATGCTACCACTAGAGTGAAAGCACCGCCAGCATTCAAAAGTGACCAAAACATCAGCCAGGAAGCATAGGAACTGAGAAGTGGTCTGTGGTTATCACCTGCAGGACCGTCTTGCTAATTGCCTATAATTTCCAACTGTTGTCTATACCATTTGCACAACAGCATGTGAAATGTATTGTCAATCAGTGTTGCTTCCTAAGTGGACTTCACAGAAGTGTGATTGACTTGGAGTTACATTGTGTTGTTTAAGTGTTCCCTTTATTTTTTTTGAGTAGTGTACTTTAATTACTGAGAAGAAACAAACGGGCGTAGAGTTTGGCCCGAGCAAGGAGTCCGGCTAGCAATCTGATAGTGCTTGGTAATACAGTGTGCTGCAATGTTCACTTAGCTTAACTTTACATAACTGAGGATTCCCTTAAAACAAAAAAAAACACATTTCCTATTGCAATATAATAGCAAAAAACATAGGACATCACATGTATTTTTCTCTGAAGAAACATAAAATAGCATTAAAGTAAAATTAACAAAAACAATAAATAAAAATCCCTATACATGAATTGCCAGTGACAACAGTTAAAAGTACCTCAAATAAAAATAGAATGGCAGGGGTTGCAATTGTTGTAAGAATACATAGTTGTTGTTTTTTTAAATATTGACTAATTGTAGATATTTGATTAAATATTGGATTTCAAGTAAAAAAATATATTCCATTTAAGGACAGATTTAAAGTAGTTTTGTTTTTACTTGAATAATAACATATTACATAATCATTCTAAATACATGGGTCATATTAATGAAAAAAAAGGTTTAATTACTTGAATCACTCCAAAATAACTTCAGAGTCACACTTTATCACAAAAATGGCATATGTCCTCTTAATAAGTCCATGAATTTAGACAAGTTATTGCAAGGGTATATTTTGTGAAAGTTTTTAAAGTGAAACTGAGGATACCCTTGCTACACACCAGCAGCTAGCCAGTGACCACATACCAACATAGCTTTATGTGTGTTTGTTAAAACAATGTCTCAGTCTGCACAAAATATTGGGTTTTCTTTCTGATAAGCAAAAAAATGTTGGCTGTTACATGCCTGACCCACACTTTCTCTTGCTCTGTCTCCCTCTCTAGGCTGCAGCTGGAATTCTGTGTTACATTGGAGCCTATGTGTTCATCACATATGATGACTATGACCACTTCTTTGAGGATGTGTACACCTTGATCCCAGCGTCCATTATAATAGCAGTCGGGACTCTGCTGTTTATCATTGGGCTGATTGGATGCTGTGCCACAATACGGGAAAGCTCCTGCGGACTAACAGCTGTAAGTATTGAAAAGCACATGGATACAAATGTAATTTGTATAATGCAAGTAAATGTAATTTCTTATCTTTGGACTAGATATTGAATTGATCATATCTCTTCTCTTTGCTCTGCAGTTTGCTGTCATTCTCCTGCTGGTGTTTGTCACAGAAGTTGTTGTGGTTGTTATTGGTTATATCTACAGAGCTAGGGTTAGTATTGGCCTACTGCCTAGTGTCTTATCACACAAAAGCAATAGAAAAGGGTGAATGGGAATGCAGTTTGTTAGAATTTAATATGAATGTTACAATTCTTACACAGATGACATTGACGTTGTTGCTTGTACTCAGGTGGAAGATCAGGTGAACCACTCCATTCAGAAGGTGTATGATGAATACAATGGCACCAACACAGATGCCCCCAGCCGAGCCATCGACTATGTGCAGAGACAGGTGAGAACAACGCCACTGGATTTATTTCTCCTGACATGTTTAAAAAAAAGAATATGACTATAGGTGAGTTTGCAGGTGCATACAGCAGTCTCTCTCTCTCCCCATCTCTCTCCTACCCTCTCCCCCGTCATAGCTCCACTGCTGTGGCATTCACAACTACTCTGACTGGAGGAATACTCGCTGGTTCAAGGAGTCCAGAAACAACAGTGTTCCAGTCAGCTGCTGTAAACCCAACATCAGCAACTGTACTGGAACCATGAGCCGGCCTGGTGACCTCTACCCAGAGGTAAGAGAGAACACGCACACCCAAGCGTTTCCTTTAGCTGGTAAATAGCCCAATGAAAATAAATATGGTCTATAAATGGACCTTTGTAGCTCAGTTGGTAGAGCATGGCGCTTGTAACGCCAGGGTAGTGGATTTGAATCCCAGGACCACACCAACGTAAAATGTATGCACGCATGACTGTAAGTCACGTTGGATAAAAGTGTCAGCTAAATGGCATTTATTACAAATCCCATTGGCTATGCATGGTGATTGGTTCAGATTGTCTTTCAATCGCATTATCTCTCTGCTATGCCTGTCTGTCTTGAGATTGCGCTCACACTAGCGAACTTACAGTATTGTATCAACTGGTACCGGCCCACAAGGTTTCCTGTGCCAGTGAGTCTGAAAAGTGTTCACTGTATTTTAAAGAGAATTTACAGACGTCATACAAGTCCACCAAGGAGGAATATTTCGATTCCTCCTTCCTCCTAATCTAATGCCTAGTCAAGTAGCTTACAAATGCTGGATACCGTGCAAATCAAGTTAGCTAACTAGCTACCGTACCAAGGATGGAGGCACAGATTTCTTTTTTAACTTAACACTGAAACAGGATATTGTGCAAGGAGCCAACGTTCACTTCGTAGGCCCTCATTTCTCCTTGCATATTTATTGTAGTCACTTGCATGTGGTGTCAATTAATTGTCAGTGGGCACTCCTAGAACACCATTACCTAACACATGACGGCATTCAAATGGGAATCTATTTGATTTGCTTGGACATTCGACTCGCACATGTCTTTCCTAAAGAAAATACTGACATACAGACACATGTTTTTAATATTTGTCTTTTTTCCTCTAGGGCTGTGAAGCTCTTGTTGTGAAAAAGCTGAAAGAAATCATGATGTATGTCATTTGGGCTGCTCTGACCTTCGCTGCAATACAGGTAAACCAATATAGGCAGGTAGCCTAGTGGTTAGAGTGTTGGACTTGTAACCGAAAGGTTGCAAGATTGAATCCCCGAGCCGACAAGGTAAAAATCTGTCGTTCTGCCCCTGAACAAGGCAGTTAACCCACTGTTCCTAGGCCCATATTTGAGTCCTTCTGTAATAACATCTGAACCATGTGTACCAGGTGCATGTTAACTAGAGCTGCAGTAATGTCCTCCTGCAGTGGGAGTCTCTAGCCTAGTCGGCTGCTGCTGCTGAGAAGCTGACCTGATTGTGTCAAATTGCTTTTTCAATGTTTCAACACTACCTTACGGGGACATCACAACATGGGTCCTGCTGACCAGTCACTTCCCTTCTCCTTGTGAGGATAACTTGATGTATTTGTGGAGTCACTGGATGTATAGTAATTATGAAATGGATTTTCAAATGCAGTCTCATGAGTCATAACAATGTAGAACGCTTCAGGTATCCCAAACAGCCACGGTTGCCTCTGGGATGGGGGAGAAACATATCCACCAAAAAGGAGTAAAGTGGTAGAAAACTCGAGGTTGAAGCACTAGTGGGTTTTAATATAGAGAGCTTTTATTATCCAGGCATGAAGAGCATTTAAAAACCAGCCCTGATGAAGGCATGCGTCACATTGTGCAGGTGTTAATGCTCAATGTACCCGGTTAATGAAGACTAGAGTGCCTCGACCTGTGCTTTTAAAAAAACATTTTTTTGTATGTATGATTCTTCTGGTTCTCCTTTTTGTTCTCCTTCATTCGAAGAACTTCACTTCACACACCAAGTTCTCTTTAATTAATCGAATCACGTGATGGCATGGGACAAGGCTGGGACAGAAACCCTGCACTAATGTTGCTCTAGGAGCAGGACTCTTGGAAATTCTAGTCTTTCACAAGACGGAGAAGCTGGCCAGTGCACGTGAAACTTTATTCTGGGTGCAGCGATGATGATTATGCTAACTATGCATACTGTTGTACCCGTAGATGCTGGGGATGCTGTGTGCCTGTGTGGTGCTGTGCAGGAGGGGGCATGACCCGGCCTATGAGCTACTGGTCACCGGAGCAACCTACGCATGAGGAGTACAGGCCCCGCCCGCACCAAGGGCTCCACCAATAAGAATAAAGAAACGAAGCCTCACCTGACATGTCCACAATTTGTAGTTTTCAGTAGTAGTAAGCTCAAGCACACCTTGCACAGGATAACTATTGAATATACACTGGTGATTGGGGGGATCTGTGAAAATAGTTATTTATTGAACATGCTTTGTAAATGTATTTTTATTTTAAATGTGTTTTTTTAGACACTGGAACGCCTAAGGCCAAAGTTGTTAAATGGCGAATTGATGTTGTTTTTCTTTTGCTCATGAAATACAGCCTTCTTTTCCCTTTTGGGGCACAAGGGATGATTAGGGGCTCTTTATAGAAGAGAACTACTGCGCAGTGCAATATGTGGAATGTACTCCTGTCTCGTGTCATTTTGCACTATGACTAGAGCTCTGGAAGTATTTAAGGAATATTTAATCATGTGAATATTAGAAGTACCTTTATCTATGAGGGACCCTGTAGTTTACCACTAAATTGTAAGTCAGTCAACCCGTCTCCATTCATATGTAGTGTAGAGGTACTTTACCAGTGTTACCTAAGACCCATGTGTAGATAGAGCTTTGTGTTACAAGTTGGTACATATGTAGGTGTTTTCTGACACACATTCTAATACCAAGTATGAAAGGGAAGGGATGAATCTCAATTGTATTTTCTTGATTCCTTGTCCTCTCTCCTTGCCTCCTTTTTCAAAATGCATTGGAGGAGAAGATCCAAGTGGAGAACCCTCAGATCTGTGCATTGAGAAGCTGAGGAGGGAGGACATGAGGAATACAATTGAGATTCAACCCTGCCTGGGAATTTGATGTAAACCACCAAAGAATTGGGGCTGTGACTGAGGGAGTCACTTTTGTTTTGTGTTTTTGTGGCATTGTGTATTATTTTTCAAACGGAAGTTGATATTTAGACTTGTAGCATTGCAGAAAATGTGAAACAAAATCATGTAAATAAATTGAGGAGAGGAAAGAACTTTGATTGAAATAAACCTAAATTTAAACTAAAACATGTTTTATTGTTCACTGATGAACTGAAGCACCACTATTCAATGTATACAAACTAAGGAAACTTCAAAGTAAACATTACATATTTTATCAAATACTAAATAATATATAAAATACAGTACAGCTGTTGGTCTTGATTCAGATACTCTTCTACTTTCTCTTGTAGATCACTTCTCAGGTTGGTGTAGACACACATATTTACAATTGATACAGTTGAAAGTTTGACTCGTTTTCTGTATGGTATCGGTATCTGAGATTCTCTACAGTGCTGTGAAAAAGTATTTGCCCCCTTTCTGATTTTTATGTTTTCATATTTTTGATACTGAATGTTTTCAGATCTTCAACCAAAACCTAATATTAGATTAAAGGGCCGGAGATTACAAATGACGACAAATTAATATTTATTTTACTTATTTAATGAATAAAGTTGTACAACACCCAATTTCCCTGTGTGAAAAAGTTGCCCCCCAACACTCAATAACCGTTTGTGCCACCTGTAGCTACAATGACTGCAACCAAATGCTTCCTGTAGTTGATCAATCTCACATTGCTGTGGAGGAATGTTGGCCCACTCTTGCATTTAGTACGGCTTTAACTCAGTGACATTTGTGGGTTTTCAAGCATGAACTGCTTGTTTCAAGTCCTGCCACAACATCAAAATTGGGATTAGGTCTGGACTTTGACTAGGCCATTCCAAAACAAAAAAATGGGATCCACATCATCCAAAAAGTTGATTCAAGTTTGCAAAAAAGAACATGCATGATCATCAAGACTCTATTACTGCATTGTCAGAACTAGAAGCACAAGCATTTCGCTACACTCGCATTAACATCTGCTAACCATGTGTATGTGACAAATAAAATTTGATTTGATGTTCTATGGACAGATGGGTCAAAGGTATAACTTTTTGGATGAAATGGGTCCCATTATGTCTAGCGAAATCCAAACACTGCATTCTACAGTAAGGACCTTATACCCACGGTCAAGTGTGGTGGTAGTGTGATGGTTTGGGGATGCTTTTCTGCCTCAGGACCTGGACGAGTTGACTAAATAGAAGGAACCATGAGTTCTGGTCTGTATCAGAATTCTACAGGAGAATGTCAGGCCATCCGTCTGTGAGCTGCATCTGGGTTATGCAGCAAGACAACGATCCAAAACACACAAGTCTACATGAAAAGAGCTAAAAAGCAACAAATGTGTTTTGGAATGGCCTAGTCAAAGTCCAGACCTAATCCCAATTGAGATGTTGTGGCAGGTCTTGAAACGAGAAGTTCATGCTTGAAAACCCACACGCCTCTGAGTTAAAGCAGTTCTGCATGGAAGAGGGGGACAAAATTCCCCCACAGCAACGTGAGAGACTGATCAACAACGGTTGGAGTCATTGCAGCTAAATGTGGCACAACTAGTTATTGAGTGTAAGGGGGCAATTACTTTTTTACACATGGGCATTGGGTGTTGCATAACTTTGTTTATGAAATAAGTATACAATTGTGTTCACTCAGGTTCCCTTTATCTAATATTTGGTTTTGGTTGAAGATCTGATAAAATTCAGAATAAAAAATGTGCAAAAGTAGAGAAAATCTGAAAGGGGGCGAATACTTTTTCACATCACTGTATGTGTGCAGTAGGCCTGTTGGGTGAAAAGACTGACAATCTGTGGTGCAGCATAGCCTAATAGTTCATGGGGAACACACAGTCATGACTCATGTTCCAAGTCAGTTCAGTGAGTCATCTCTACTGCTGGAGAATCTGTTACTCCGAAGTCTTGAACCAAGGATCAGAACATCTGAGTAAGAAGCAGAAAGGGGTCCTCATAGTAAGGTTTTGAAGACTACAGTATGTATGGGTGAGTGTGCATGAGTATGTGTGTGTGAATCCCTGTACCTGTGTGCATGAGTGTGTGCGCGTGCATATGTGTGTGTCCATGCATGGATGTGTGTGTGACTATATCTAGACTTTGGCCAGGTAGGAGCCAGGTACCAGCCCAACCTGTCCGTTTCTCTCCACTGTCCACCAGCCGTCTTCACTCTGTTCTATCACCAACACCACATCCCCTTTAGACACTGACAGCTCATATGGGTCCTGGGAGCACAGGGAACACATTGTTAGTAATAGAAGTATGAGGCTTTGAATTACTGTATGGTTCATATACAGTACATACATACAGTATAATACAGATCAGTGGAATAGTTTATGTAAACATGATCCATCAATATCTCAACTAGTTACATGCATACACGGTTACATGACACCTGTAACTGTGTATGCAGGTTTCACCTGTAACATGACACCTGTAACTGTGTGTGCAGGTTTCACCTGTAACATGACACCTGTAACTGTGTGTGCAGGTTTCACCTGTAACATGACACCTGTAACTGTGTGTGCAGGTTTCCCCTGTAACATGACACCTGTAACTGTGTGTGCAGGTTTCACCTGTAGCATGACACCTGTAACTGTGTATGCAGGTTTCACCTGTAACTTGACACCTGTAACTGTGTATGCAGGTTTCACCTGTAACATGACACGTAACTGTGTATGCAGGTTTCACCTGTAACATGACACCTGTAACTGTGTGTGCAGGTTTCACCTGTAACATGACACCTGTAACTGTGTGTGCAGGTTTCACCTGTAACATGACACCTGTAACTGTGTGTGCAGGTTTCACCTGTAACTTGACACCTGTAACTGTGTGTGCAGGTTTCACCTGTAACTTGACACCTGTAACTGTGTGTGCAGGTTTCACCTGTAACTTGACACCTGTAACTGTGTGTGCAGGTTTCACCTGTAACTTGACACCTGTAACTGTGTGTGCAGTTTTCACCTGTAACTTGACACCTGTAACTGTGTGTGCAGGTTTCACCTGTAACTGTGTGTGCAGGTTTCACCTGTAACTTGACACCTATCACTGTGTGTGCAGGTTTCACCTGTAACATAACACATGTAACTGTGTGTGCAGGTTTCATCTGTAACTTGACACCTGTAACTGTGTGTGCAGGTTTCACCTGTAACATAACACATGTAACTGTGTGTGCAGGTTTCATCTGTAACTTGACACCTGTAACTGTGTGTGCAGGTTTCACCTGTAACTTGACACCTGTAACTTGACACCTGTAACTGTGTGTGCAGGTTTCACCTGTAACTTGACACCTGTAACTGTGTGTGCAGGTTTCACCTGTAACTTGACACCTGTAACTGTGTGTGCAGGTTTCACCTGTAACTTGACACCTGTAACTGTGTGTGCAGGTTTCACCTGTAACTTGACACCTGTAACTGTGTGTGCAGGTTTCACCTGTAACTTGACACCTGTAACTGTGTGTGCAGGTTTCATCTGTAACTTGACACCTGTAACTGTGTGTGCAGGTTTCACCTGTAACTTGACACCTGTAACTGTGTGTGCAGGTTTCACCTGTAACTTGACACCTGTAACTGTGTGTGCAGGTTTCACCTGTAACTTGACACCTGTAACTGTGTGTGCAGGTTTCACCTGTGCAGAGTAGTCATAAAACACCATGAAGGTATCATCATCATCATCCTCATCAGTTGTCACTGCAGGCAGGGCAGCTGCAGCTGCAGACTGGAAGCCAGGTATGGATGCATACACTCCATCTGAACTCTCAGGCACTGTTTGACCAACAGTTGGCGCCGCTGGCTCGGAAGCTGAACCCTCACTGATACTCATCTTTGAACCAGAGTTTCGTGGCAGAAGATTGGAGAATCTGCACAAATATTTTTCATGTTCCATTCTCAAATATATTTGAATGTGTTGATGATGTATAACTATGATAATGTCCACAATGTCCATATTAGAATTCCTATGCATTCAACTGTTATTCCAGTGTTACAAAGTGATAGAGCTTGTTTCACAGAAACACTATGGGGTGGTTTCCTGGACACAATTTAGCCTACTCCTCGATTGTCTTCAGGAAACTGCCCCTACGAGTCCCAAGTTCTGCTAACTGACCTTTTCCTGACCCCTCCCCCTCCGAAGCGAGCGCTGCCGTTGTTGTCACCCGTTGGCTCCCTCTCATAGTAGTTCTCAAACACAACGGGGTCTAGAGAGAAGAGGAAGGAAGTCCAGGAGTATAATATTTCAAATGTTGTTCAGAGGAACTGTTACACTTGAAAAGCAGAGACACACAGAACAAACCCGTTACAATTACTCTAAGAAGTGTTCGCCATTGGTGCCAATGTTGACAGCAACCCTGGCCCTTCACGCTCTGTCCTGTATTCAGTGAGCTTTTACCTGGTGGACTTGAACCTGTTGTCTTCATCTCTATGAAACAGTTGTTATCTGCTGTGATGTCACACGTCTCCAGAATATTCCTCACCTCCTCGTAAAACTACAAAAAAACATTTCTCATATTCATGCTCAGTCTTCAAAGAGGCTTCATTGATTTAAAATTGTTCTGGTTCACAAATAGGATCCATTTTGGTTGATCACCAGATACATTGCATGCTAGGCAGTGTAGTACTGGTACTAATAGAGTTTAATGTAGACAGCAGTTCATGGACCCATCCATAATCCATTTGCCTATCGTCTGAAGTGTGGTCATTGTTGAGCTCACCTCGTCGTCTTTGACACATTGCACAGAGAAGTGATTACAGTGGTCCCAGAGGACACACCTCAGGATAGTGATGCGGTCCACCTCCTGCTGCTGAAACACCTGGAACAGCAGAGACACACATACAGTACAAACCCTTAATCATCTATCCCTATATATACACACTGAACAACAATATAAATGTAACATAAAGAGTTGGTCCCATGTTTCATGAGATCCCAGAAATGTTCCAAACACACAAAAAAACGTATTTCTCTCTAATTTTGAGCAAAAATGTGCTAACATCCCTGTTACTGAGCATTTCTCCTTTGCCAAGATAATCCATCCACCTGACAGGTGTGGCATATCAAGAAGCTGATTAAACAGCATGCCCATTACATAGGTGCACTTTGTGTTGGGGACAATAAAAGGCCACTCTAAAACATGTAGTTTTGTCACACGGTTGGACGCAGTACGTCCAACCGGCCTCACAACTGCAGACAACGTGTATGCTGTCATGAGGGCGAGCGGTTTGCTGATGTCAACGTTGTGAACAGAGTGCCTCATGGTGGCGGTGGGGTTATGGTATGGGCAGGAATAAGCTACAGACAACGAATGAAATTGCAATTTGAATGCACAAAAATACTGTGACAAGATAATGAGGCCCCTTTTTTAAAAAGATATCTGTGACCAACAGATGCATATCTGTATTCGCAGTCATGTGAAATCCATAGATTAGTGCCTAATACATTTATTTCAATTGACTGATTTCCTCATATGAACTGTAACTCAGTAAAATAAATGACATTGTTGCATGTTACATTTATATTTTTGTTAAGTATACAATCTGGCTCAAAAGCGACTGCATACATTAAGGAGGCTAACCAGGCGTAACCAGGCTCTAAATAGCTTTACAAGCTACTGTAATAGCTGAATCATCAGGCTTACCTGCTCAATCGGCAACGTTCAATATTGTGCTTTAAGAGGCATAGACTACACTGTTAGAACAAAAAGGTGCTATCTAGAACCTAAAAGGGTTCTTCGGCTGACCTCATAGGATAACCTTTTTTTGGGTCAGTGTAGAACCTTCTGTGTAAAGGGTTCTACATGGAACCCAAAAGGGTTCTACCTAGAACCAAAAAGGCATCTTCAAAGGGTTCTCCTACGGGGAAAACCGAAGAACCCTTTTAGGTTCTAGATAGTACCTTTTTGTTCTAACAGTGTAGTCTATTCTGGATGTATGTACATAAGCCACAGGGGGGGGTGTTATACTGAGAAATATAGGCCTACTCAGACATACTGCGGAAGGGGGCGTGGTGTGCTGTGGTGTGAGGTCGTAGTTGGGCTAGTAACAGTTGTGGGTGGGTGCAATGTGAAGCTCTAACCTCACACGTGCCCTTGTGTGTTCCCTCCCAGTCCTGACGAACTCTCTCCAGCTGCTCTACGTTCAGCATGTATTGTTTCTCTGTACAGGTGGAGCACAAGAGAGGTTAGGGAATACTTTACATTTATTGCATCCTAAGCACTCTTCTTTACTTGGATTACCATAATAAATACATGTTTTTTAAATAATCAGATCAATGATAATAAATTCGTAATGGATTTACAGATTCATTGATTGATTCATCCATTGATATCACCAATAAATAAAAGTACAGTATATTGTATGGTATGATTCAGACCTGCTTCAGTGACGGCTTGTCTGCATTGCTTGGCCTTGTGTTGTACCTGAGAAAGACAGCAGTAAAGGAACTGGTCATGTTCTGAATCAAAACGGGACTGCTAAACAACAAATTAAAAGAGACAGTTCTCCTTTAGAAGAAAATATCAGAATGTGTTCTCTTTACTCTCCTGACTCTCTGTTCCTCTACAGACCTCCATTTTCAGAACGCACACAGAACAAGCATTTCTAATAAATAGATAACTCAATTCCAGGAATTGCCATCATTTCATTGGACATTCAATTGCCTTGCATTATAACCAACTCATAGACTCACAGAATCAGTCCAGTTTACAAAAAAATAAGATCAAAAAGAGATGTGTAAACTCTGCTCGCTGGTCGTGGTGAAAAAAGTAACACTTCCTATTATTTCAATGCATTTTTCTGCAAAAGGTGGATGAACTGTTGGGCAAAAGAAAACAGTTTGTAGACTGTGTTTACTTGTGTTTTCCTCCACTATACCACTGTTTTACTTGTAGTAGGAAAACAGTGGGTAGACTGTGTTACCTTGTGTTTTCCTCCACTATACCACTGTTTTACTTGTAGTAGGAAAACAGTGGGTAGACTGTGTTTACTTGTGTTTTCCTCCACGATACCACTGTTTTACTTGTAGTAGGAAAACAGTTTGTAGACTGTGTTTACTTGTGTTTTCCTCCACTATACCACTGTTTTACTTGTAGTAGGAAAACAGTGACAAAGGGAACTGTTTCATAGCCTTCTCTGATACTGAGAAATTGAGTTGCAGTAGCACAACAATAACTACAGTGCATTCGGGAAAGTATTTAGACTTTTTCCACATTTTGTTACGTTACAGTCTTATTCTAAAATGTATTAAATCGTTTTTTTTGTGTGTCATCAATCTACACACAATACCCCATAATGACAAAGCAAAACAGGTTTTTACAATTTTTTGCAAATGTATTTATTAAACAAATATGGAAATATTACATTTACATTACTATTCAGATCCTTTACTCAGGACTTTGTTGCAGCACCTTTGGTAGTGATCACAGACTCAGAGTCTTCTTGGGTATAACGCTACAAGCTTGGCACACCTGTATTTGGGGAGATTCTCCCATTCTTCTCTGCAGATCCTTTCAAGCTCTGTCAGGTTGGATGGGGAGCGTCGCTGTACAGCTATTTCCAGGTCTCTCCAGAGATGTTCGATTGGGTTCAAATCTGGGCTCTGGCTGGGCTACTAAAGGACATTCAGAGACTTGTCCCGAAGCCACTCCTGCATAATCTTGGCTGTGGGCTTAGGGTTGTCCTGTTCGAAGGTGAACCTTTGCCCCAGTCTGAGGTCCTGAGCACTCTGGAGCAGGTTATCATCAAGTATCTCTCTGTACTTTGCTCCGTTCATCTTTCTCTCGATCCCGACTAGTCTCCCAGTCCCTGCCGCTGAAAAACATCCCCATAGCATGATGCTGCCACCACCCTGCTTCATTGTAGGATGTGACGCTTGGCATTCAGGCCAAAGAGTTCAATTTTGGTTTCATCAGACCAGAGAATCTTGTTGAATCTTGTTTCTCATGGTCTGAGAGTCCTTTAGGTGGCTTTTGGCAAACTCCAAATGGGCTGTCATGTGCCTTTTACTGCGGAGTGGCTTCCGCCTGGCCACTCTATCATAAAGGCCTGCTTGGTGGAGTGCTACAGAGCTGGTTTGCCCATCTCCACATAGAAACTCTGGAGCTCTGTCAGCATGATCATCGGGTTCTTGGTCACCTCCCTGACCAAGGCCTTTCTCCCCCGATTACTCAGTTTGACTGGGCTGCCAGTTCTAGGAAGAGTCTTGGTGGTTCCAAACTTCTTTCATTTAAGAATGATGGAGGCCACTGTGTTCTTGGGGATAGTCAATGCTGCAGAAATGTTTTTGTACCCTTCCCCAGATCTGTGCCTCGACACAATCCTGTCTCAGAGCTCTACGGAAAATTCCTTCGACCTTATTGCTTAGTTTTTGCTCTGACACACACTGTCAACTGTGGGACCTTATATAGACAGGTGTGTGCCTTTCCAAATCATGTCCAATCAATCAATTGAATCTACCACAGGTGAACTCCAATCTAGTTGTTGGAACATCTCAATGGATGATCAATGGAAACAGGATGCACCTGAGCTCAATTTCGAGTTTCATAGCAAAGGGTCTGAATACTTATGTAAATAAGGTATTTCTATTTTTATTTTTAATACATTTGCAAACATTTTATGAAAACTTGTTTTCGCTTTGTCATTATGGGTTATTGTGTAGAGACTGATTAATTAGAAATATAATTTAATCAATTTTAGAATAAGTAACTAAATGTGGAAAAAGTGAAGGGGTCTGAATACTTTCTGAATGCACTGAATAACGAGGCGTATTACATGTGTATAATTGCAGGGTTGGCAGTGGTGTTACCTTCTCAGACTGGTTTGGTGTTGTGGCTGTGTGTTTGTATAGTTCCAGGGTTTGGGGAGGTGGTGTTACCATCTCAGACTGGTTTGGTGTTGTGGCTGTGTGTGTGTAATTCCAGGTAGGGGGATTACAATACGTTCTCAGACTGCTTGGGGGCTGTGTGTTTGTATAGTTCCAGGGTTTGGGGAGGTGGTGTTACCTTCTCAGACTGTTTTGTTGTTGTGGCTGCAAGCTGCTCTGCCTCGTCTGCTTCTTTACATTTCTGCTCATAGGACTTCTTAGACTGGAGATGGACAGAAGAGACTTTCAGGGAATCATCATTGAAGCAGCCACAGTGGTCTGTGGTGTCATGTTTTATGTAACAATCAATTAAAACAGTAGCAATGTTGGATCTCTGTAAAACTGTATGCAACTGTATGCAATGTCAACATGGTGAATGGTGCTGTCCTCACTTAGCAGTTTAAGCAAACATTTAGGTCAATATGTATTTCTGGCTTCAGATTGGTTGTTTCTTGTACAGGATAATCAGTCTTCACCACTTTAGCTCCAATTATGTCACTCTGCCATTGGCTCGTGTCACTTGTCTCACCACAGAGTAGCCTAACGATGTAGCTAATCTATTCGGTGTGCAATTGCTCGCATAGAGAATAGGGTTATACAGTGCCTTCGGAAAATATTCAGACCCCTTGACTTTTTCAACATTTTGTTGCGTTACATCCTTATTCTAAAATTGATTAAATAAAAAATGAAATCCTCATCAATCTACACACAATACCCCATAATTACAAAGTGAAATCATGTTTGTAGATTTTTTTGCAAATGTATTAAAATAAAAAAACATTATTCAGACGCTTTGCTATGAAACTTGACATTGAGCACAGGTGCATCTTGTTTCCACTGATCATCTTTGAGATGTTTCTACAACTTGATTGGAGTCCACCTGTAGTAAATTCAATTGTTTGGATATGAGTTGTAAAGGCACACACCTGTCAAATAAGATCCTACAGTTGACAGTGCATGTCAGAGCAAAAACCAAGCCATGAGGTTGAAGGAATTGTCTGTAAAGTTCTGAGACAGGATTGTGTCGAGGCACAGATCTGGGGAAGGGTACAAATATATTTCTGCAACATTGAAGGTCCCCAAGAACATGGTGGCCTCCATCATTCTTAAATGGAAGAAGTTTGGACACTAAGACTCTTCATAGAGCTGGCCGCCCAGCCAATCGGGGGAGAAAGGCCTTGATGAAAACCTGCTCCAGAGTGCTCAGGACCTCGGACTGGGGTGAAGGTTCACCTTCCAACAAGACAACGACCCTAAGCACACAGCCAAGACAACGCAGGAGTGGCTTTGGGACAAGGCTCTGAATGTCCTTGAGTGGCCCAGCCAGAGCCCGGACATGAACCCAATCGAACATCTCTGGACGCTCCCCATCCAACTTGACAGAGTAATTAGCCGGCTGGTTAAAACCGTCACTTTTACTATAACGTTGATTAATGTGCACTGTCCCTGTAAAAATAAATAAACTCAAACTCAAACTCCCCATCCAACCTGACAGAGCTTGAGTGGATCTGCTGAGAATAATGGGAAAAACTCCCCAAATACAGGTGTGCCAAGCATCATACCCAAGAATACTCAAGGCTGTAATCGCTGCCAAAGGTTCTTCAACAAAGTAATGAGTAAATGTTCTAAATACTTATGTGAATGTAATATTTCAGTTTTTTATTTTTAATGCATTTGCAAAAATGTGTAAAAAAATGTATAATTTTTTGTCATTATGGGGTATTGTGTATAGATTGATGAGGGAAAGAACACAATTTAATCTATTTTAGAAGTCAAGGGTTCTACTTTCCAAAGGCACTGTATACAGGATGTTATACAGGGTGTAAGTATGATACTGTAATGATACTCACAAAAATAGGCCTAAGTTTATATATATTTGAGCAATAAGGCCCAAGGAGATGTGATATGTGGACAATATACCACAGCTAAGGACTGTTCTTACCCTCTATGCAACGCGGAGTGCCTGGAATACAGCCCCTTAACTGTGATATATTGACCATATACCACAAACCCCCGAGTTGCCTTATTAATATTTTATAAACTGGTTACCAATGTAATTAGACAACAAAAAATATATGTTTTTGTCATACCCGTGGTATACGGGTTGATATACCAGCCATCAGGGCTCAAATCACCCGGTTTATAATTGAGCATAAATCATGGGACTATGAGAGGTGAGATCCGTATTGATGCAGACCAAAATGTTCATTTTCAAGGCCTGCGTTATCCTACCAGTTCCCCACTATAATAGGGCCAAAGTCTGTGGTTGGTGTGTGGGTGTGTATGTCTATACTTTGTTTCCTACCCTCTTCCTCTTGCAGAATTGCACTGTGATGTATGTTCTCTCTTGGGTAGTTCACCCATCTCTGAGAGGTAGCTAGGTCTACTGGGTGTAATGTCAGCCTTCCTCTTTTCTGGTTATGAACTCTTACACTGCACTCTAGAAAATGGTTCTTTGGCTGTCCCCATAGGAGAACCCTTTTTGGTTCCAGCTAGAACCCTTTTGGTTTTCAGGTGGAATCCTTTTGGGTTCAATGTAGAACACTGTGGAAAGGGTTACAGACTGTTCTGTAACCCTCTATGTATGTAACTCTGTACTTAAGCTGACTTACTTACTAAGTAAGCATGTAATACCCTGAGTAAATAGTATGCCTACCTCGATGGTCTTCTTATATAAGGACACCTTCATCTTCTGAACTTTCTCCATAATTCCCTCAAACTGAACGAGGATAAACAACATGGTTGACATTTAATGGCACCTCATAAATACAGGTTTCAAAATGGATTTTCGAAATGAAATAAGCACTCAATAACACATTTCAAACCTTCCTCCTCTGTTCTTTCTGCCGCTCTCTGAATATTTCCATCTTCCTGATCTCTTCCCGTAACATTCCGGATAGCTGGATATGCAGATTCCCAATGTTTTCAATTTCTGTCAAAGAAAACAGTTATTTTAGTAAACTGTCATTGGGCTTTGTAGTGAGAGATGCAGTAGACAGGATAAACTTACGTGTTTTAAGTTGATCAAAGGAGGCTTTCAGAGTGCTGAAAAAATAGGAATGATGCATTTATCAATAACAGGTAGTGTAGCATACTAAATACTAGTTAAACACAGTACGCATAAACAGATCACTGCATTCAACTGTATCTAGATATCAATGACTTGTCATGGTTCCACCTGTCACCAGAGGGCAGCAGAAACCGTCCTAGAGACATTAACGACACTCTGGTGTGTCCAATTTATTCATTATGATTTCCCTGTTAAAAGAGGTGTGCTTTCTGTTGTCCTTTGCAGAAGCTTGAATTGTTTACCGTGTGCGTTTGTTTCCTGAGTGAGTTTTTGAGAATTAGTGTTGGTTGTTTTTTCATGTGTACTGTGATCCTGCGGCTACCGTTTCTCAGTAAAGTAAAGTATGTTTATCCTTAACCACTGATTCCTCGTCTGGTCTCTTCTCTGCACCTGGGTCCAACCTTGCCACATCACAGCAAGCTTCTGCACCAAACATGGACCCAGCAGAGATCACTCAGATCAAGAATGTTGTAACCCACCAAGGAGCACTGCTGAGGCGGCAGCAAGAACAACTCTCCCAAATATCAGAGACCCTGCAGGCACTTACCGACTCCCTCCAAACACAGTCCAACCTCAACCCAAGAGGGGCCAAGTCTCATCGCCCAGTGCTACAGACGTCGCCATAGTTCCTCCAGGGAACCTGCACCGGGTACCCAAGATCCCAGCCCCCGAGCGGTATGACGGCCACCTGGGAGCATGTAAGGGGTTTCTACCTCATTCAGTGTTCTCTGGTGTTCGAGCTACAGTCCTCCTCGTTCCACACCGATCGGCCATGATCGCCTACATCATCTCTCTACTCTCGGGCAAGGCCCTGGCGTGGGCAATGGCAGTGTGGGAACAGCAGCCACCAACCTGCAGCTCCATATTAGCCTTCATTGCTGAGTTACAAGTCTTCGACCACCCAGTCGGCGGAAGAGAAGTGGTCAGCCGACTGTTCAACATCTGCCAAGGGGCCAGACCAGTTGCTGACTTCGCCATTGAGTTCCACAACCTTGCCTCCAAGAGTGTGTGGAATATGGAGGTCCTGGAAACTGCTTTCCATCAGGGTTTGTCTAACTCCAAGGATGAAATGGCCTATCAGGAACTGGGAGAGGACCTTGAGTCCCTGATAATACTGGCAATCAGGATCGACAACCGCCTCGAATGTTTGAGACAGCGCACTTTTGACTCCACCCCAGTATCTCGGTTTCCTGAGCACCTTAAGCCCCCCAAGCCCAGAATTGAGAAGCCCATGCAGCTGGGACCCACACGTCAGAGTCCACAGGTGCGTGACAGGCGCATCTGCGATGGCTGCTGCCTCTACTGCGGAGGTCTCGGCCATCTCCGTGCTATATGTCCAGAGCTGACGGGAAACGCCAGGACAAGGGGAGACCCTGACGAGCTGTTCAGCTACCTCTCAGTCACCGTCTGTCACTACTCGCAACCCTCCACTGGGACAACCGTCAGCACCAGAATCAAGCCTTCGTGGACTCCGGGGCCACAGGTAATTTTATTGATCAGGACTTCACCAGATAATTACCAATCACCTGCATGAAGTGTCCCATCCCTCTGCAGATTCAAGCCCTCAATGGATGGCCCATTTGCTCCGGTCAGGTGGAATATCAGACCAAGCCCATTCTACTACAGGCTGGGGTGAAACACTCAGACTCTTAGTTTTCTGCTCCCTAGAAACCCCCTTATCCTAGGGTACCCCTGGCTAGCACTACATAACCCACTATTCTCCTGGTCCACGGGAAACACCTACTAGACTGGGGTAAGGACTGCCAGTCTAAATGTCTAAGACCCCCACCAAGAGCCTCACCATGTCCTCCAGCATCCATTGAAGTCCACGACTTCTCCGCTCTCCCTCCTGAATACTTCGACCTCCCGGAGGCCTGCAGTAAGAGGCAAGCTGCCACCCTTCTTGCACATCGTTCATACGACTGTGCCATAGGACTCCTACCCGGCTCCACACCTACCCAGGGCCGTCTGTACTATCTCTCAACCCCTGAAGCAGCAGTCATGGACAATTACATCCGGGAGTCGCTGGAGGCAGGTTTCATTAGCCCCTCTACATCACTAGCTGGTGCAGGCTTCTTCGTGGGTAAGAAGGATGGAGGCCTGCGTGCTTGCATCGATTACAGAGGGCTGAACTGGATTACGATCAAGAATCGTTAACCTCTGCCCCTGATGTCTTGGAGTTGGCCCAATTCTTCACCAAACTGGACCTCCGCAACCCTTAAAATCTGGTGAGAATCAGGGAGATGAGTGGTAAACTGGCTTTAACACCCCTAGTGGACACTATGAGTATTTAATCATGCCCTTTGGATTATCAAACTCACCGGCAGTCTTTCAAGCATTGATCAATGACACTCAAATTGGTTTCTCTTTGTTTACCTCAAAAATATCCTGATCTTCTCCAAAACCCTTCCAGAACACATAATGCACGTCCACCAAGTCCTGAGATGCCTCCTGCAGAGCCAACTATATGTCAAGATGGAGAAGTGTGAATTCCACGTGTCCAAAGCTTCCTTCCTGGGCCACATTATCTCTACCACAGGCATCCAAATGGACCCCAAAAAGGTTGAGGCGGTCGTCCACTGTCCCGATCCCACCTCACTCAAGCAGGTCCAGCGGTTCCTCGGGTGAAACAATTTTTACAGGTGTTTTATACGCAACTTTGGTGCAGTGGCAGCGCCTCTCTCGTTCCTAACCCGCGTGTCAATTTGCCCAGTGTCGCCCGGGTTTGGCCGGGGTAGGCCGTCAGTGTAAATAAGAATTTGTTCTTAATTGACTTGCCTAGTTAAATAAAGGTTATATAATTGTTTTAATGTCCCAGACCCGTTTTTGCTACACTCCTGAGGTTGACAGGGCATTCATAGAGCTTAAGGGATGTTTCACCTCTGGACCCATCCTCGTTCATCCTGATCCTACTCTGCCCTTTGTAGTAGAGGTGGACGCCTCGGACACCGGAGCAGGGGTGGTCCTTTCACAGCAGAACAAAGAGGACAAGAAACTGCACCCATGCGCCTTTCTCTCCAAGTGGTTCTCGCCAGCGGAACGCAACTACGATGTAGGCAACTGTGAGCTTTTGGCAGTTAAGTGGGCCCTTAGGAATTTGGTCTCCATTCAAGAAGCCAAGAGGTTGAACGCTCGCCAGGCTAGGTGGGCTCTGTTTTTTTAACAGGTTTGATTTCACACTAGCCTATCGCCCGGGATCCAAGAATCAGAAAGCAGGTGCCCTGTCCCGCCAACACGATACCTCTAACGAGGAGAGGGACTCGGGGCCCATCATCCACAGCTCCTGCATTGTGGACTCTGTGATATGGAGTATTGAGACCACGGTCCGACAAGCCCAGACACGAGAACCTGACCCAAGGTGATAATGATTTCCCTGTTAAGAGGTGTGTTTTCTGTTGTCCTTTGCAGAAGCTTGAATTGTTTACTGTGTGCGTTTGTTTCCTGAGTGAGTTTTCAAGACTTAGTGTTTGTTGTTTCAAGTGTACTGTGATCCTGCGGCTACTGTTTCTCAGTAAGTTATGATGTTTATCCTTAACCACTGATTCCTTGTCTGGTCTCTTCTCTTCGTCCAACTTTACCATGTCACATGACTGGCTAATTAGCAATGGTGTAAAGATTAACTGTGTGAACAGGAAACTGGATTGAGGATGCACACACACACACATTTTCTCTCTCTCTCTCTCTGTTGGAAATGATTCCACGAGGGCTAGAATGTGTGACATAATGGCATTGTGTGCCACTACTGAACCCTGACTCTATCATTATTATGTTCTAAAAATATTACTATTATTCTATTGACTACCTATTATATTGCCTGTGAAGTGGCTGTGGCATATAAGCAAGTAGCAGGCGCGCCACACCAGGTAATGGCAAATTATTTAAATAAAAAAACAACAACATTACATTCGATTTCGGCCAACGTCCCCACCAATGTTATTTGTATCTGTTATGACAGCATTTTGGCTAACTTGTGCATAGTAGGTATTATGGTCCAAACATATCATCTCTATATATGTACATAACCAGCCATTTACCTGATCTCTGTCTGCCCCCCAGCTTTACGTGCTATTGTCACCAGATCCTTCCCATACCTCTCTTCTGCCATGGCCCTGTAGACAGACAAACAGGCAGACTTGTAGAGTGTAGACCAATCTTTGAGTTGTATGAACATTCCGATTCAGTGTGCAATCACTGCTGACCATCCCTGCGTGCATTTTGTATGAAGTTTAAATGACGTCAGAGAAACCCTACCTCATCTTCAGCAGTTCCTCCACATCTTTGCACATCCGCCTGCCATCACATAGTCTCTGAATCAGAACCTCATAGCCCTGATGATTAGTGAAATCAACTCCCTACAGAGAGAGAAAGAGAGGTGTTGTAATCCAGTTACACAACAATAGTTACAAAATAAACGTTTGACTCAAACTGCCCAGTGGTTTGTCTCTGTATTTGGTGGCACATACTGAACAGTTAGATTCCACAGAAGTTGGAACTTGTTTAGGGATTGGTTCCCATAGAATGGGGTGTCTTTACAACATGGTATATGAACCTGGTGAAATTCACAAAGCATTTAAGATTGATATTACGTTTCACTGAAATGTGCATTGCGTCATAAATACTTGTTACAGTACTTACAAACAGACAATATAGTCAGAGGACTGTCCAGAGGACCATAGAATATTCACTTTGAACAACTTTTAGTTGCAGACAGCATAATAGAAACCCATTTAATATGTTCTCTTTCATGTCTGAAGATGACAGGTAGATTATCAACTGTTGCCTTGGATGCAAATCTATCTGGACAATGATAGAGCTAAATTCGTAACCACCGTGAGCAGGAAGGGAGCCATAGCAACCAACACCTCAGGGAACATCTGTGCAAAAATACTATGATACCTCACAAGTTAAACAGAATATAACAGATGTGGAAATTGTGGTGAAAGCACAGTGCCTATCCTACAGTGCATATCCTACAGTACCTATCCTACAGTACCTATCCTACAGTACCTATCCTACAGTGCCTATCCTACAGTACCTATCCTACAGTGCCTATCCTACAGTGCCTATCCTACAGTGCCTATCCTACAGTGCCTATCCTACAGTGCCTACCCTGCAGTGCCTATCCTACAGTGCCTATCCTACAGTGCCTACCCTACAGTGCCTACCCTACAGTGCCTATCCTACAGTGCCTATCCTACAGTGCCTATCCTACAGTGCCTATCCTACAGTGCCTATCCTACAGTGCCTACCCTACAGTGCCTATCCTACAGTGCCTATCCTACAGTACCTATCCTACAGTACCTATCCTACAGTGCCTATCCTACAGAGCCTATCCTACAGTGCCTATCCTACAGTGCCTATCCTACAGTGCTTACCCTACAGTGCCTATCCTACAGTGCCTATCCTACAGTGCCTACCCTACAGTGCCTATCCTACAGTGCCTATCCTACAGTGCCTATCCTACAGTGCCTATCCTACAGTACCTATCCTACAGTGCCTATCCTACAGTGCCTATCCTACAGCACCTATCCTACAGTGCCTATCCTACAGTGCCTATCCTACAGTGCCTATCCTACAGTGCCTATCCTACAGAGCCTATCCTACAGTGCCTATCCTACAGTGCCTATCCTACAGTGCCTATCCTACAGTGCCTATCATACAGTGCCTACCCTACAGTGCATATCTAAGGGGTTAGCAGTAAGAGTTGAACCCAGACCTTTCCTACAGTGCCTACCCTACAGTGCATATCTAAGGGGTTAGCAGTAAGAGTTGAACCCAGACCTTTCCTACAGTGCCTACCCTACAGTGCATATCTAAGGGGTTAGCAGTAAGAGTTGAACCCAGACCTTTCCTACAGTGCCTATCCTACAGTGCATATCTAAGGGGTTAGCAGTAAGAGTTGAACCCAGACCTTTCCTACAGTGCCTATCCTACAGTGCATATCTAAGGGGTTAGCAGTAAGAGTTGAACCCAGACCTTTCCTACAGTGCCTATCCTACAGTGCATATCTAAGGGGTTAGCAGTAAGAGTTGAACCCAGACCTTTCCTACAGTACCTATCCTACAGTGCATATCTAAGGGGTTAGCAGTAAGAGTTGAACCCAGACCTTTCCTACAGTACCTATCCTACAGTGCATATCTAAGGGGTTAGCAGTAAGAGTTGAACCCAGACCTTTCCTACAGTACCTATCCTACAGTGCATATCTAAGGGGTTAGCAGTAAGAGTTGAACCCAGACCTTTCCTACAGTACCTATCCTACAGTGCATATCTAAGGGGTTAGCAGTAAGAGTTGAACCCAGACCTTTCCTACAGTACCTATCCTACAGTGCATATCTAAGGGGTTAGCAGTAAGAGTTGAACCCAGACCTTTCCTACAGTACCTATCCTACAGTGCATATCTAAGGGGTTAGCAGTAAGAGTTGAACCCAGACCTTTCCTACAGTACCTATCCTACAGTGCATATCTAAGGGGTTAGCAGTAAGAGTTGAACCCAGACCTTTCCTACAGTACCTATCCTACAGTGCATATCTAAGGGATTAGCAGTAAGAGTTGAACCCAGACCTTTCCTACAGTACCTATCCTACAGTGCATATCTAAGGGGTTAGCAGTAAGAGTTGAACCCAGACCTTTCCAGCTTTCCCACAGCACTCAGTTCAGTTCCACATTTCATTGGCATGTTATTACTGTGGACATCATATTCTGTCAGACAACTGTCACATTTTAAAAACCTAACGCTGTTTGCTTTAAAAGGCTCACTACACTTTCAAGTCTGTAAATGGCTGAGAATGAACAAAATACTACTATTTCTGGATAGAGAGATTTTAAATGAGTTATCAGTAGACTACCTAGTTATATCTAGTTACACACACCAACGCAGGACATCAAGAGACAATGGTAGCAGACTGAGGGAACTTACCCAAAAGGCATCTTTATACAGCAAGGGAGTCATTCTGTGTTATACATGCACTTCCTCAAAGTTGAATGTTAATATCCTCTTTATCAACGTTTACAAAAAACATAAACCACTTCAATTTAACAGATTCCTTACTGAGATCAAATATATATATGTATATATATATATGAAGGACAACTCCAGAATACCTCAGCTGTTATAACTGCAATATCACTGTTGAACTTTGCTTTGGGCTTGAATGAGGAAGTACCCTGTGATGTCACTATCCACAGACACAGCCCCTTGCTGAGATATGTAGATAACTACAGTTTTGATTATTATTTGAATAATAGATCATATAGAATTTCAGACCTAAAACGGATTCACAGACTATATTGGGCACAGATTGTGCCCTTGTTCATGAAGAATAGCCATTGGTTTGATTATATCCAGGGTGTATCACATCTGACCGTGATCGGATTCCCATAGGGCGGCGCACAATTGGCCCAGCGTCGTCCGTGTTTGGCCGGGGTAGACCGTCATTGTAAATAATAATTTGTTCTAAATTAAATGACTTGCCTAGTTAAATAAAGGGTAGAAAATACATTAAAATGTATTATAAATAATATATGTATAAATATATATATTTGTATTTATGTTTAATAATATGTTTGACATGCCTACACAGTAAGTGCTTTCCAATTAACTGCTGTTTGTAAAAGCCATCATATCCACCTGTGAACATCAGACGACTAACTGAACTTTAACAGCTAACAAATACCGACCTCTAGTGGTGTACTCAGGGAGATAAATAAACCATCACCTTGAAAGTTGAAACAACGTAGAAGCACAACTAAATATTAGGCCTACATGTTGTGGTTAAATATTCAAGTTCTTGAAAAGGGCCATGCAGGTAAAATGCCATCAACGGGAAGGGAGGTAAACCAAGAGGCAGAATGATGTCGAGGTTCGATCCAAGAATTGAGAGCGTCGATATTTATTTTCTAGTCATCTGATGTGTATTTTTTTCAACAACTTGCTGAATAGGTTTAGCCTACGCTCGTACCTATGACAAGATGACTGCGTCATCCTTCAGAATGGACATCCCATGGACTGGACATAGTAAGGCATGTATACGTTTGGTACATTTTTCCTTGGCACTGTTCTCAGTGCCGCCACTTGCCCATGGGTATAGGCCTAAGTATCACATTAAGTTAACTGTTTTTGTTGCATTTATACACTGGAATATGGAGTATTGTTTTTCTAATTTCGAAGGGAGTGCAAATAAACATACTTTATTCAGATTAGGGCTACAATAAATTAATGTTTCACAATATGACCACAAGAGGGAGACACATACCTTTTCTGTTCTCCTCATGGCACTAAGCATTAACCGACAATAAAATACTGTATAGGTCCACCAAATCCCACTAGACAGAAAATCGACCCAAAACCTAAATCTCAGTTTTATGTCCAAATTGTGCCCTGGGCATGTGTGACTGAGGACATGGTAACACATGGATGAACAAACACATGAAGGCCTATTGATTTTCAGAGTGAGAAAGGATGGCTGTGTGGTGTCTCAGTCTCTCACTGTCCTCCTGATCAATAAGATGTGTGAAAATCCGAAGGTTCTCTCTCTCTCTTAGCAGGGGAATCACCTAGTTACTGTTATCTACCCAGAGAGAGAGACAGGTTACAGAGGGCATTCCCATCAATACACAGTTCAGCACTAGAATTATAGCACTCTGTCTGACTAAACGATAGGTATTGGGCTTGCAAGTTAACATTTTCAACTACTCTGTATTGTTTGTCATCAACTCATTTATTACCAATGATGCCATCGGACCCTAAATACTCCCAAGGGTTTTAGTGATGGAGCTTTGCCCCTTCTCTACACTATTAGAAAAAAAGGTGCTATCTAGAACCTTAAAGGGTTATTCGGCTGTCCCCATAGGACAAGGGGGGGGTAAAGTATGGCCTGCGGCCGTATCCGCCCTTGAGACATTTACAAGAAAAAAATATGTATATATTCTTTTGTAAACATTTTTTCTCCCCAATTTCATGGTATCCAATTGGTAGTTACAGTCTTGTCCCATCGCTGCAACTCCTGTACGGACTTGGGAGAGGCGAAGGTCGAGAGCCGTGCATCCTCCGATACACGACCCAACCAAGCCACACTGCTTCTTGACACACTGCTCGCTTAACCCAGAAGCCAGCTGCACCAATGTGTCTGAAGAAACACCGTTCACCTGGCGACCGTGTCAGCGTGCGTGCGCCTGGCTCGCCACAGTTGTCGCTAGTGTGCGATGGGACAAGGAAATCTCGGCCTGCCAAACCCTCTCCTAACCAGGACGATGCTGGGCCAGTTGATTTTAACAAACAATTGGTCCCCCAAAAAATGCGGCCCTCCGTTGAATTTCAATATCCCGATGTGGCCCTCGAGCCAAAAAATTTGCCCACCCCTGCCATAGGAGAACCCTTTGAAGGATCATTTTTTGCTTGCCCTTTATACCGATGGTTCTACATGGAACCCAAAAGGGCTCTACTTGGAACCAAGAAGGGTTCTCCCATGGGGACAGCCGAAGGCCACTTTTGGAACGCTTTATTTTCTAACAGTGTAAATCATCCTCAAAAGTGTTTAATCCTTCCAGTCTGCATGAATTGGGGAATTGACATTTATCCAGCCTATTAGCTATGGCTACTGATTCCTGCAGCCCAGGGTCCGTGTGAGCATGTCTGTCTGCGTGTGGGACCCCGTGTGAGGGCTCTAATGGAGGGCCAGGCAGCACTAGAAATCAGCTGTGTAGTCATGTCCTACCCAGGCCAATGGGTCCACAGACACACACAGCCTCCACACAGGGGCTCCCTGGAGTGGCAGTTATTGAACTGTGACAAACGAGCCGTGTCAGGGCCAGGACAAGCCTCCTACCTGGGGGATTCTCTCTAAATGACCTTCCCATTAACCAACCACTGGTGTATTCCCCCTCCTCTGCCTCCTCAGATAGGGTTACACAGGGAGGCAGATCATTCACCGCAGTCTATTGTCCCCACTGCCATAGAGTTTTTCCCAATGACCGTATGGAGTTTTCACCAGTTTCAACTTGTGAAGTTATTTTCCACTATTTTCATTTCCAGGTCCATATTGTCATGTCCATTCAGAATGTGTGTATTGGTATACAGTATGTAGGTGTGTGTGCTGTGCAATTGGGCATGCATATATTCCTGTGACTTGACCTGAGTGTGTTTTCCTGCCTGAGTGCTTGCTTGCGTGTGTGAGGCTCTGTGCCTCTGGGGTAGTGTGAGTGACTTCACTGCTTTCACACGTTCTCCATCCCTTCATCCCTCCTTCCCTCCATCCCTCCATCCTCTGTAATCCCCAATTGACTATTGGCACCAGCCCTTTATCTCTACCTCCCCTCCGATGCCCTGGGTACATGTCTGCAGAGTGTTGTGTGTGTGTGTGTGTATGTGTGTGCATGTGTGCGTACGTGCGTGCGTAGGTGCGCTGTTTATCCCCTTCTCCGACTCTGGTGAATAGGAATGCAGTGAAGTGAGCATTGATTGGCCACGTTGGTGCAAACCTGTTAGTATCCTGACAGATGGATGGCTAATGATGTGTAGGCAGCAGTGCAGGGGCCTGTAGTTGTTAGTGAGATGATCCGCTGTCATAATAATACAGTTCATAAAACCAACAGCTGGGGACCGTCCCACATGGCACCCTATTCCCTACATAGTTCACTACTTTTAACCAAGGCCCTGGGCTCTGGTCAAAAGTAGTGCACTTTGTAGGGAATATGGTGCCATTTTGGACGCTGATTATAACCCAGGACCCAAGACATTGAAGCCAATGAACAAAGCAAGCTGAAGGCCTTGGCTTTCTCACATTTGATCTAAATCTGCCTTCAAATTAAACATTAATTAGCAGGTTAATCTGCTGTATCACTCCTAAAATCGCTTAATCAATCTGATCCTCCTCGTCCATTACTCCCTGTTGTGTTCCCTATGGCTACTGGGGTCTGTGCAGCAGGGCCGGGGAAGCTCTCATCCTCTCTCTTTCACACACACACACACACACACACACACACACACACACACACACACACACACACACACACACACACACACACACACACACACACACACACACACACACACACACACACACACACACACACACACACACACAGAGAGAGAGAGAGAGAGAGTTGTATGTTGATGTCGATTTTCTGTTAAATATTTGATCAGCCCTGATGTCACAGTCTGGTAACCCATGGCTACAACATTTTTGGATCCTTTAGTTGTTGTTTTCAACATCCTGTGGTCTGGTCCTATAAAGGATAGTTGAGTTCTCCTGAAAGGCGATAAATAGATGTTCAGAAGAACTAGAGGGGGTGTAGCAGGCTGCTAGGTGACCCCAATGAGAGGGTGCATGCCAGGGGCAGAACCTGCCCTCTGCCTGGGTCCCACTGACCGACTGGATGCTGGTTTGGTCTAATTTGCCCCACGGCTGGTCCCTCCATGGGGACCCCTGTCCTCTACATGAGCACCCAGGGCTCTCCATACTGCCTTGCCCTCCTACACATCCCACTTTCTTTCTTCTCCTCCCTCTCCGCTTAGGCCTCTACATGTTTCTATTCCCCCTTGTGAGGCTCTCAAGCCTGGCCTTTTGCCATCCCGTCCGCTGTGTGTGTGTGTGTGTGTGTGTGTGTGTGTGTGTGTGTGTGTGTGTGTGTGTGTGTGTGTGTGTGTGTGTGTGTGTGTGTGTGTGTGTGTTGTGTGCTGTGTGCGTGTCCAGAGAGATAGGGGCAAGGCTGCTAATTTGCAAAGTGGGTTCATCCATTTGACAGAGGACAGGGACTCTGCTTGGTTACACACCTCACAGCCCACACAGAGAGCTGACCAGACATACTAACATGTTACACACCTCACAGCCCACACAGAGAGCTGACCAGACATACATGTTACACACCTCACAGCCCACACAGAGAGCTGACCAGACATACTAACATGTTACACACCTCACAGCCCACACAGAGAGCTGACCAGACATACTAACATGTTACACACCTCAGAGCCCACACAGAGAGCTGACCAGACATACTAACATGTAGATGTTGTTGCTTCTTTCTTCTCTTTCAGTGATCACATCCATTATTTAGACAATTACAGTGGCTGTTATCTGAGGCAATACCCCAGAATGACAGCATCAAATCTTAGATGAAATACAGTCTGCTGAAACATTTCTGGCTTCTCTACTATAGTGCTACTTCTAAGCATGTCTGTCGAATACATTTGTAATAATACAACCCAATTACATATTTCCACCAGCAGGTGGGGCTGTTGGGGGGGTTGTGGGGCTGTTCCTTTTCTTAACGTTTCCTCTGACATTCCTTTTGTTTTCTGGTAAGTATCACAACGCTGTGACGGCTCCTGGTGAGAGAATTATCACTGGCCATTGCCCTGGTCATCCTGCACAGACCAGCAATTGATGACAGAGTGTAAACACTCACTGTGTGTAGCTGAAAGGTGAGGGACAGACTGTCTAAAGGTGCCAGTGTGTGTGTGCGTACGTGTGTGTGTCCGTGTCTGCATGCTGCAAGCATGCGTATATGAACAGGGAGGACGGATCTTCCCCCTGTGACTTGCTCTGTCTCTGTGACTCAGAGTTCCCCAGCCAGCCTCAGTAGTTTAGCAGAGTTCCGCAGCCAGCCTCAGTAGTTTAACAGAGTTCCCCAGCCAGCCTCAGTAGTTTAGCAGAGTTTCCCAGCCAGCCTCAGTAGTTTAACAGAGTTCCCCAGCCAGCCTCAGTAGTTTAGCAGAGTTCCGCAGCCAGCCTCAGTAGTTTAACAGAGTTCCCCAGCCAGCCTCAGTAGTTTAACAGAGTTCCCCAGCCAGCCTCAGTAGTTTAACAGAGATCCCCAGCCAGCCTCAGTAGTATAACAGAGTTCCCCAGCCAGTCTCAGTAGTTTAACAGAGTTCCCCAGCCAGCCTCAGTAGTTTAACAGAGTTCCCCAGCCAGCCTCAGTAGTTTAACAGAGTTCCCCAGCCAGGCTCAGTAGTTTAACAGAGTTCCCCAGCCAGCCTTAACAGAGTGCCCCAGCCAGCCTCAGTAGTTTAACAGAGTTCCCCAGCCAGCCTCAGTAGTTTAACAGAGTTCCCCAGCCAGCCTTAACAGAGTTCCCCAGCTACCCTCAGTAGTTTAACAGAGTTCCCCAGCCAGCCTCAGTAGTTTAACAGAGTTCCCCAGCCAGCCTCAGTAGTTTAACAGAGATCCCCAGCCAGCCTCAGTAGTATAACAGAGTTCCCCAGCCAGCCTCAGTAGTTTAACAGAGTTCCCCAGCCAGCCTCAGTAGTTTAACAGAGTTCAACAGCCAGCCTCAGTAGTTTAACAGAGTTCCCCAGCCAGGCTCAGTAGTTTAACAGAGTTCCCCAGCCAGCCTTAACAGAGTGCCCCAGCCAGCCTCAGTAGTTTAACAGAGTTCCCCAGCCAGCCTCAGTAGTTTAACAGAGTTCCCCAGCCAGCCTCAGTAGTTTAACAGAGTTCCCCAGCTACCCTCAGTAGTTTAACAGAGTTCCCCAGCCAGCCTCAGTAGTTTAACAGAGTTCCCCAGCCAGCCTCAGTAGTTTAACAGAGTTCCCCAGCCAGCCTCAGTAGTTTAACAGAGTTCCCCAGCCAGCCTCAGTAGTTTAACAAAGTTCCCCAGCCAGCCTCAGTAGTTTAACAGAGTTCCCCAGCCAGGCTCAGTAGTTTAACAGAGTTCCCCAGCCAGCCTCAGTAGTTTAGCAGAGTTCCCCAGCCAGCCTCAGTAGTTTAACAGAGTTCCCCAGCCAGCCTCAGTAGTTTAACAGAGTTCCCCAGCCAGCCTCAGTAGTTTAGCAGAGTTCCCCAGCCAGCCTCAGTAGTTTAACAGAGTTCCCCAGCCAGCCTCAGTAGTTTAACAGAGTTCCCCAGTCAGCCTCGGTAGTTTAACAGAGTTCCCCAGCCAGCCTCAGTAGTTTAGCAGAGTTCCCCAGCCAGCCTCAGTAGTTTAACAGAGTTCCCCAGCCAGCCTCAGTAGTTTAGCAGAGTTCCCCAGCCAGCCTCAGTAGTTTAGCAGAGTTCCCCAGCCAGCCTCAGTAGTTTAGCAGAGTTCCCCAGCCAGCCTCAGTAGTTTAGCAGAGTTCCCCAGCCAGCCTCAGTAGTTTAGCAGAGTTCCCCAGCCAGCCTCAGTAGTTTAGCAGAGTTCCCCAGCCAGCCTCAGTAGTTTAGCAGAGTTCCCCAGCCAGCCTCAGTAGTTTAACAGAGTTCCCCAGCCAGCCTCAGTAGTTTAACAGAGTTCCCCAGCCAGCCTCAGTAGTTTAACAGAGTTCCCCAGCCAGCCTCAGTAGTTTAACAGAGTTCCCCAGCCAGCCTTAACAGAGTGCCCCAGCCAGCCTCAGTAGTTTAACAGAGTTCCCCAGCCAGCCTTAACAGAGTGCCCCAGCCAGCCTCAGTAGTTTAACAGAGTTCCCCAGCCAGCCTCAGTAGTTTAACAGAGTTCCCCAGCCAGCCTCAGTAGTTTAACAGAGTTCCCCAGCTAGCCTCAGTAGTTTAACAGAGTTCCCCAGCCAGCCTCAGTAGTTTAGCAGAGTTCCCCAGCCAGCCTCAGTAGTTTAACAGAATTCCCCAGCCAGCCTCAGTAGTTTAACAGAGTTCCCCAGCCAGCCTCAGTAGTTTAACAGAGTTCCCCAGCCAGCCTCAGTAGTTTAACAGAGTTCCCCAGCCAGCCTCAGTAGTTTAGCAGAGTTCCCCAGCCAGCCTCAGTAGTTTAACAGAGTTCCAAGGCAGTCTCAGTAGTTTAACAGAGTTTCCCAGCCAGCCTCAGTAGTTTAACAGAGTTCACCAGCCAGCCTCAGTAATTTAACAGAGTTCCCCAGCCAGCCTCAGTAGTTTAGCAGAGTTTCCCAGCCAGCCTCAGTAGTTTAACAGAGTTCCCCAGCCAGCCTCAGTAGTTTAGCAGAGTTCCGCAGCCAGCCTCAGTAGTTTAACAGAGTTCCCCAGCCAGCCTCAGTAGTTTAACAGAGTTCCCCAGCCAGCCTCAGTAGTTTAACAGAGATCCCCAGCCAGCCTCAGTAGTATAACAGAGTTCCCCAGCCAGTCTCAGTAGTTTAACAGAGTTCCCCAGCCAGCCTCAGTAGTTTAACAGAGTTCCCCAGCCAGCCTCAGTAGTTTAACAGAGTTCCCCAGCCAGGCTCAGTAGTTTAACAGAGTTCCCCAGCCAGCCTTAACAGAGTGCCCCAGCCAGCCTCAGTAGTTTAACAGAGTTCCCCAGCCAGCCTCAGTAGTTTAACAGAGTTCCCCAGCCAGCCTTAACAGAGTTCCCCAGCTACCCTCAGTAGTTTAACAGAGTTCCCCAGCTAGCCTCAGTAGTTTAACAGAGTTCCCCAGCCAGCCTCAGTAGTTTAGCAGAGTTCCCCAGCCAGCCTCAGTAGTTTAACAGAATTCCCCAGCCAGCCTCAGTAGTTTAACAGAGTTCCCCAGCCAGCCTCAGTAGTTTAACAGAGTTCCCCAGCCAGCCTCAGTAGTTTAACAGAGTTCCCCAGCCAGCCTCAGTAGTTTAGCAGAGTTCCCCAGCCAGCCTCAGTAGTTTAACAGAGTTCCAAGGCAGTCTCAGTAGTTTAACAGAGTTTCCCAGCCAGCCTCAGTAGTTTAACAGAGTTCACCAGCCAGCCTCAGTAATTTAACAGAGTTCCCCAGCCAGCCTCAGTAGTTTAGCAGAGTTTCCCAGCCAGCCTCAGTAGTTTAACAGAGTTCCCCAGCCAGCCTCAGTAGTTTAGCAGAGTTCCGCAGCCAGCCTCAGTAGTTTAACAGAGTTCCCCAGCCAGCCTCAGTAGTTTAACAGAGTTCCCCAGCCAGCCTCAGTAGTTTAACAGAGATCCCCAGCCAGCCTCAGTAGTATAACAGAGTTCCCCAGCCAGTCTCAGTAGTTTAACAGAGTTCCCCAGCCAGCCTCAGTAGTTTAACAGAGTTCCCCAGCCAGCCTCAGTAGTTTAACAGAGTTCCCCAGCCAGGCTCAGTAGTTTAACAGAGTTCCCCAGCCAGCCTTAACAGAGTGCCCCAGCCAGCCTCAGTAGTTTAACAGAGTTCCCCAGCCAGCCTCAGTAGTTTAACAGAGTTCCCCAGCCAGCCTTAACAGAGTTCCCCAGCTACCCTCAGTAGTTTAACAGAGTTCCCCAGCCAGCCTCAGTAGTTTAACAGAGTTCCCCAGCCAGCCTCAGTAGTTTAACAGAGATCCCCAGCCAGCCTCAGTAGTATAACAGAGTTCCCCAGCCAGCCTCAGTAGTTTAACAGAGTTCCCCAGCCAGCCTCAGTAGTTTAACAGAGTTCCCCAGCCAGCCTCAGTAGTTTAACAGAGTTCCCCAGCCAGGCTCAGTAGTTTAACAGAGTTCCCCAGCCAGCCTTAACAGAGTGCCCCAGCCAGCCTCAGTAGTTTAACAGAGTTCCCCAGCCAGCCTCAGTAGTTTAACAGAGTTCCCCAGCCAGCCTCAGTAGTTTAACAGAGTTCCCCAGCTACCCTCAGTAGTTTAACAGAGTTCCCCAGCCAGCCTCAGTAGTTTAACAGAGTTCCCCAGCCAGCCTCAGTAGTTTAACAAAGTTCCCCAGCCAGCATCAGTAGTTTAACAGAGTTCCCCAGCCAGCCTCAGTAGTTTAACAAAGTTCCCCAGCCAGCCTCAGTAGTTTAACAGAGTTCCCCAGCCAGGCTCAGTAGTTTAACAGAGTTCCCCAGCCAGCCTCAGTAGTTTAGCAGAGTTCCCCAGCCAGCCTCAGTAGTTTAACAGAGTTCCCCAGCCAGCCTCAGTAGTTTAACAGAGTTCCCCAGCCAGCCTCAGTAGTTTAGCAGAGTTCCCCAGCCAGCCTCAGTAGTTTAACAGAGTTCCCCAGCCAGCCTCAGTAGTTTAACAGAGTTCACCAGCCAGCCTCAGTAATTTAACAGAGTTCCCCAGCCAGCCTCAGTAGTTTAACAGAGTTCCCCAGCCAGCCTCAGTAGTTTAACAGAGTTCCCCAGCCAGCCTCAGTAGTTTAACAGAGTTCCCCAGCCAGCCTCAGTAGTTTAACAGAGTTCCCCAGCCAGCCTCAGTAGTTTAACAGAGTTCCCCAGCCAGCCTCAGTAGTTTAGCAGAGTTCCCCAGCAAGCCTCAGTAGTTTAGCAGAGTTCCCCAGCCAGCCTCAGTAGTTTAGCAGAGTTCCCCAGCCAGCCTCAGTAGTTTAGCAGAGTTCCCCAGCCAGCCTCAGTAGTTTAACAGAGTTCCCCAGCCAGCCTCAGTAGTTTAGCAGAGTTCCCCAGCCAGCCTCAGTAGTTTAACAGAGTTCCCCAGCCAGCCTCAGTAGTTTAACAGAGTTCCCCAGCAAGCCTCAGTAGTTTAGCAGAGTTCCCCAGCCAGCCTCAGTAGTTTAACAGAGTTCCCCAGCCAGCCTCAGTAGTTTAACAGAGTTCCCCAGCCAGCCTCAGTAGTTTAACAGAGTTCCCCAGCCAGCCTCAGTAGTTTAGCAGAGTTCCCCAGCCAGCCTCAGTAGTTTAGCAGAGTTCCCCAGTCAGCCTCAGTAGTTTAGCAGAGTTCCCCAGCCAGCCTCAGTAGTTTAGCAGAGTTCCCCAGCCAGCCTCAGTAGTTTAGCAGAGTTCCCCAGCCAGCCTCAGTAGTTTAGCAGAGTTCCCCAGCCAGCCTCAGTAGTTTAACAGAGTTCCCCAGCCAGCCTCAGTAGTTTAACAGAGTTCCCCAGCCAGCCTCAGTAGTTTAACAGAGTTCCCCAGCCAGCCTCAGTAGTTTAACAGAGTTCCCCAGCCAGCCTTAACAGAGTGCCCCAGCCAGCCTCAGTAGTTTAACAGAGTTCCCCAGCCAGCCTTAACAGAGTGCCCCAGCCAGCCTCAGTAGTTTAACAGAGTTCCCCAGCCAGCCTCAGTAGTTTAACAGAGTTCCCCAGCCAGCCTCAGTAGTTTAACAGAGTTCCCCAGCTAGCCTCAGTAGTTTAACAGAGTTCCCCAGCCAGCCTCAGTAGTTTAGCAGAGTTCCCCAGCCAGCCTCAGTAGTTTAACAGAATTCCCCAGCCAGCCTCAGTAGTTTAACAGAGTTCCCCAGCCAGCCTCAGTAGTTTAACAGAGTTCCCCAGCCAGCCTCAGTAGTTTAACAGAGTTCCCCAGCCAGCCTCAGTAGTTTAGCAGAGTTCCCCAGCCAGCCTCAGTAGTTTAACAGAGTTCCAAGGCAGTCTCAGTAGTTTAACAGAGTTTCCCAGCCAGCCTCAGTAGTTTAACAGAGTTCACCAGCCAGCCTCAGTAATTTAACAGAGTTCCCCAGCCAGCCTCAGTAGTTTAACAGAGTTCCCCAGCCAGCCTCAGTAGTTTAACAGAGTTCCCCAGCCAGCCTCAGTAGTTTAACAGAGTTCCCCAGCCAGCCTCAGTAGTTTAACAGAGTTCCCCAGCCAGCCTCAGTAGTTTAACAGAGTTCCCCAGCCAGACTCAGTAATTTAACATAGTTCCCCAGCCAGCCTCAGTAGTTTAACAGAGTTCCCCAGCCAGCCTCAGTAGTTTAACAAAGTTCCCCAGCCAGCCTCAGTAGTTTAACAGAGTTCCCCAGCCAGGCTCAGTAGTTTAACAGAGTTCCCCAGCCAGCCTCAGTAGTTTAGCAGAGTTCCCCAGCCAGCCTCAGTAGTTTAACAGAGTTCCCCAGCCAGCCTCAGTAGTTTAACAGAGTTCCCCAGCCAGCCTCAGTAGTTTAGCAGAGTTCCCCAGCCAGCCTCAGTAGTTTAACAGAGTTCCCCAGCCAGCCTCAGTAGTTTAACAGAGTTCCCCAGCCAGCCTCAGTAGTTTAACAGAGTTCCCCAGCCAGCCTTAACAGAGTTCCCCAGCCAGCCTCAGTAGTTTAGCAGAGTTCCCCAGCCAGCCTCAGTAGTTTAACAGAGTTCCCCAGCCAGCCTCAGTAGTTTAGCAGAGTTCCCCAGCCAGCCTCAGTAGTTTAGCAGAGTTCCCCAGCCAGCCTCAGTAGTTTAGCAGAGTTCCCCAGCCAGCCTCAGTAGTTTAGCAGAGTTCCCCAGCCAGCCTCAGTAGTTTAGCAGAGTTCCCCAGCCAGCCTCAGTAGTTTAGCAGAGTTCCCCAGCCAGCCTCAGTAGTTTAACAGAGTTCCCCAGCCAGCCTCAGTAGTTTAACAGAGTTCCCCAGCCAGCCTCAGTAGTTTAACAGAGTTCCCCAGCCAGCCTCAGTAGTTTAACAGAGTTCCCCAGCCAGCCTCAGTAGTTTAACAGAGTTCCCCAGCCAGCCTTAACAGAGTGCCCCAGCCAGCCTCAGTAGTTTAACAGAGTTCCCCAGCCAGCCTTAACAGAGTGCCCCAGCCAGCTTCAGTAGTTTAACAGAGTTCCCCAGCCAGCCTCAGTAGTTTAGCAGAGTTCCCCAGCAAGCCTCAGTAGTTTAGCAGAGTTCCCCAGCCAGCCTCAGTAGTTTAGCAGAGTTCCCCAGCCAGCCTCAGTAGTTTAGCAGAGTTCCCCAGCCAGCCTCAGTAGTTTAGCAGAGTTCCCCAGCCAGCCTCAGTAGTTTAACAGAGTTCCCCAGCCAGCCTCAGTAGTTTAGCAGAGTTCCCCAGCCAGCCTCAGTAGTTTAACAGAGTTCCCCAGCCAGCCTCAGTAGTTTAACAGAGTTCCCCAGCAAGCCTCAGTAGTTTAGCAGAGTTCCCCAGCCAGCCTCAGTAGTTTAACAGAGTTCCCCAGCCAGCCTCAGTAGTTTAACAGAGTTCCCCAGCCAGCCTCAGTAGTTTAACAGAGTTCCCCAGCCAGCCTCAGTAGTTTAGCAGAGTTCCCCAGCCAGCCTCAGTAGTTTAGCAGAGTTCCCCAGTCAGCCTCAGTAGTTTAGCAGAGTTCCCCAGCCAGCCTCAGTAGTTTAGCAGAGTTCCCCAGCCAGCCTCAGTAGTTTAGCAGAGTTCCCCAGCCAGCCTCAGTAGTTTAGCAGAGTTCCCCAGCCAGCCTCAGTAGTTTAACAGAGTTCCCCAGCCAGCCTCAGTAGTTTAACAGAGTTCCCCAGCCAGCCTCAGTAGTTTAACAGAGTTCCCCAGCCAGCCTCAGTAGTTTAACAGAGTTCCCCAGCCAGCCTTAACAGAGTGCCCCAGCCAGCCTCAGTAGTTTAACAGAGTTCCCCAGCCAGCCTTAACAGAGTGCCCCAGCCAGCTTCAGTAGTTTAACAGAGTTCCCCAGCCAGCCTCAGTAGTTTAGCAGAGTTCCCCAGCAAGCCTCAGTAGTTTAGCAGAGTTCCCCAGCCAGCCTCAGTAGTTTAGCAGAGTTCCCCAGCCAGCCTCAGTAGTTTAGCAGAGTTCCCCAGCCAGCCTCAGTAGTTTAGCAGAGTTCCCCAGCCAGCCTCAGTAGTTTAACAGAGTTCCCCAGCCAGCCTCAGTAGTTTAGCAGAGTTCCCCAGCCAGCCTCAGTAGTTTAACAGAGTTCCCCAGCCAGCCTCAGTAGTTTAACAGAGTTCCCCAGCAAGCCTCAGTAGTTTAGCAGAGTTCCCCAGCCAGCCTCAGTAGTTTAACAGAGTTCCCCAGCCAGCCTCAGTAGTTTAACAGAGTTCCCCAGCCAGCCTCAGTAGTTTAACAGAGTTCCCCAGCCAGCCTCAGTAGTTTAGCAGAGTTCCCCAGCCAGCCTCAGTAGTTTAGCAGAGTTCCCCAGTCAGCCTCAGTAGTTTAGCAGAGTTCCCCAGCCAGCCTCAGTAGTTTAGCAGAGTTCCCCAGCCAGCCTCAGTAGTTTAGCAGAGTTCCCCAGCCAGCCTCAGTAGTTTAGCAGAGTTCCCCAGCCAGCCTCAGTAGTTTAACAGAGTTCCCCAGCCAGCCTCAGTAGTTTAACAGAGTTCCCCAGCTAGCCTCAGTAGTTTAACAGAGTTCCCCAGCCAGCCTCAGTAGTTTAACAGAGTTCCCCAGCCAGCCTTAACAGAGTGCCCCAGCCAGCCTCAGTAGTTTAACAGAGTTCCCCAGCCAGCCTTAACAGAGTGCCCCAGCCAGCCTCAGTAGTTTAACAGAGTTCCCCAGCCAGCCTCAGTAGTTTAACAGAGTTCCCCAGCCAGCCTCAGTAGTTTAACAGAGTTCCCCAGCTAGCCTCAGTAGTTTAACAGAGTTCCCCAGCCAGCCTCAGTAGTTTAGCAGAGTTCCCCAGCCAGCCTCAGTAGTTTAACAGAATTCCCCAGCCAGCCTCAGTAGTTTAACAGAGTTCCCCAGCCAGCCTCAGTAGTTTAACAGAGTTCCCCAGCCAGCCTCAGTAGTTTAACAGAGTTCCCCAGCCAGCCTCAGTAGTTTAGCAGAGTTCCCCAGCCAGCCTCAGTAGTTTAACAGAGTTCCAAGGCAGTCTCAGTAGTTTAACAGAGTTTCCCAGCCAGCCTCAGTAGTTTAACAGAGTTCACCAGCCAGCCTCAGTAATTTAACAGAGTTCCCCAGCCAGCCTCAGTAGTTTAACAGAGTTCCCCAGCCAGCCTCAGTAGTTTAACAGAGTTCCCCAGCCAGCCTCAGTAGTTTAACAGAGTTCCCCAGCCATCCTCAGTAGTTTAACAGAGTTCCCCAGCCAGCCTCAGTAGTTTAACAGAGTTCCCCAGCCAGACTCAGTAATTTAACATAGTTCCCCAGCCAGCCTCAGTAGTTTAACAGAGTTCCCCAGCCAGCCTCAGTAGTTTAACAAAGTTCCCCAGCCAGCCTCAGTAGTTTAACAGAGTTCCCCAGCCAGGCTCAGTAGTTTAACAGAGTTCCCCAGCCAGCCTCAGTAGTTTAGCAGAGTTCCCCAGCCAGCCTCAGTAGTTTAACAGAGTTCCCCAGCCAGCCTCAGTAGTTTAACAGAGTTCCCCAGCCAGCCTCAGTAGTTTAGCAGAGTTCCCCAGCCAGCCTCAGTAGTTTAACAGAGTTCCCCAGCCAGCCTCAGTAGTTTAACAGAGTTCCCCAGCCAGCCTCAGTAGTTTAACAGAGTTCCCCAGCCAGCCTTAACAGAGTTCCCCAGCCAGCCTCAGTAGTTTAGCAGAGTTCCCCAGCCAGCCTCAGTAGTTCAACAGAGTTCCCCAGCCAGCCTCAGTAGTTTAGCAGAGTTCCCCAGCCAGCCTCAGTAGTTTAGCAGAGTTCCCCAGCCAGCCTCAGTAGTTTAGCAGAGTTCCCCAGCCAGCCTCAGTAGTTTAGCAGAGTTCCCCAGCCAGCCTCAGTAGTTTAGCAGAGTTCCCCAGCCAGCCTCAGTAGTTTAGCAGAGTTCCCCAGCCAGCCTCAGTAGTTTAACAGAGTTCCCCAGCCAGCCTCAGTAGTTTAACAGAGTTCCCCAGCCAGCCTCAGTAGTTTAACAGAGTTCCCCAGCCAGCCTCAGTAGTTTAACAGAGTTCCCCAGCCAGCCTCAGTAGTTTAACAGAGTTCCCCAGCCAGCCTTAACAGAGTGCCCCAGCCAGCCTCAGTAGTTTAACAGAGTTCCCCAGCCAGCCTTAACAGAGTGCCCCAGCCAGCTTCAGTAGTTTTACAGAGTTCCCCAGCCAGCCTCAGTAGTTTAACAGAGTTCCCCAGCCAGCCTCAGTAGTTTAACAGAGTTCCCCAGCTAGCCTCAGTAGTTTAACAGAGTTCCCCAGCCAGCCTCAGTAGTTTAGCAGAGTTCCCCAGCCAGCCTCAGTAGTTTAACAGAGTTCCCCAGCCAGCCTTAACAGAGTGCCCCAGCCAGCCTCAGTAGTTTAACAGAGTTCCCCAGCCAGCCTCAGTAGTTTAACAGAGTTCCCCAGCCAGCCTCAGTAGTTTAACAGAGTTCCCCAGCCAGCCTCAGTAGTTTAGCAGAGTTCCCCAGCCAGCCTCAGTAGTTTAACAGAGTTCCAAGGCAGTCTCAGTAGTTTAACAGAGTTTCCCAGCCAGCCTCAGTAGTTTAACAGAGTTCACCAGCCAGCCTCAGTAATTTAACAGAGTTCCCCAGCCAGCCTCAGTAGTTTAACAGAGTTCCCCAGCCAGCCTCAGTAGTTTAACAGAGTTCCCCAGCCAGCCTCAGTAGTTTAACAGTTCCCCAGCCAGCCTCAGTAGTTTAACAGAGTTCCCCAGCCAGCCTCAGTAGTTTAACAGAGTTCCCCAGCCAGCCTCAGTAGTTTAGCAGAGTTCCCCAGCCAGCCTCAGTAGTTTAGCAGAGTTCCCCAGCCAGCCTCAGTAGTTTAGCAGAGTTCCCCAGCCAGCCTCAGTAGTTTAGCAGAGTTCCCCAGCCAGCCTCAGTAGTTTAACAGAGTTCCCCAGCCAGCCTCAGTAGTTTAACAGAGTTCCCCAGCCAGCCTCAGTAGTTTAGCAGAGTTCCCCAGCCAGCCTCAGTAGTTTAACAGAGTTCCCCAGCCAGCCTCAGTAGTTTAACAGAGTTCCCCAGCCAGCCTCAGTAGTTTAGCAGAGTTCCCCAGCCAGCCTCAGTAGTTTAACAGAGTTCCCCAGCCAGCCTCAGTAGTTTAACAGAGTTCCCCAGCCAGCCTCAGTAGTTTAACAGAGTTCCCCAGCCAGCCTCAGTAGTTTAGCAGAGTTCCCCAGCCAGCCTCAGTAGTTTAACAGAGTTCCCCAGCCAGCCTCAGTAGTTTAGCAGAGTTCCCCAGCCAGCCTCAGTAGTTTAGAAGAGTTCCCCAGCCAGCCTCAGTAGTTTAGCAGAGTTCCCCAGCCAGCCTCAGTAGTTTAGCAGAGTTCCCCAGCCAGCCTCAGTAGTTTAGCAGAGTTCCCCAGCCAGCCTCAGTAGTTTAGCAGAGTTCCCCAGCCAGCCTCAGTAGTTTAACAGAGTTCCCCAGCCAGCCTCAGTAGTTTAACAGAGTTCCCCAGCCAGCCTCAGTAGTTTAACAGAGTTCCCCAGCCAGCCTCAGTAGTTTAACAGAGTTCCCCAGCCAGCCTTAACAGAGTGCCCCAGCCAGCCTCAGTAGTTTAACAGAGTTCCCCAGCCAGCCTTAACAGAGTGCCCCAGCCAGCCTCAGTAGTTTAACAGAGTTCCCCAGCCAGCCTCAGTAGTTTAACAGAGTTCCCCAGCCAGCCTCAGTAGTTTAACAGAGTTCCCCAGCTAGCCTCAGTAGTTTAACAGAGTTCCCCAGCCAGCCTCAGTAGTTTAGCAGAGTTCCCCAGCCAGCCTCAGTAGTTTAACAGAATTCCCCAGCCAGCCTCAGTAGTTTAACAGAGTTCCCCAGCCAGCCTCAGTAGTTTAACAGAGTTCCCCAGCCAGCCTCAGTAGTTTAACAGAGTTCCCCAGCCAGCCTCAGTAGTTTAGCAGAGTTCCCCAGCCAGCCTCAGTAGTTTAACAGAGTTCCAAGGCAGTCTCAGTAGTTTAACAGAGTTTCCCAGCCAGCCTCAGTAGTTTAACAGAGTTCACCAGCCAGCCTCAGTAATTTAACAGAGTTCCCCAGCCAGCCTCAGTAGTTTAACAGAGTTCCCCAGCCAGCCTCAGTAGTTTAACAGAGTTCCCCAGCCAGCCTCAGTAGTTTAACAGAGTTCCCCAGCCAGCCTCAGTAGTTTAACAGAGTTCCCCAGCCAGCCTCAGTAGTTTAACAGAGTTCCCCAGCCAGCCTCAGTAGTTTAGCAGAGTTCCCCAGCCAGCCTCAGTAGTTTAGCAGAGTTCCCCAGCCAGCCTCAGTAGTTTAGCAGAGTTCCCCAGCCAGCCTCAGTAGTTTAGCAGAGTTCCCCAGCCAGCCTCAGTAGTTTAGCAGAGTTCCCCAGCCAGCCTCAGTAGTTTAGCAGAGTTCCCCAGCCAGCCTCAGTAGTTTAACAGAGTTCCCCAGCCAGCCTCAGTAGTTTAGCAGAGTTCCCCAGCCAGCCTCAGTAGTTTAACAGAGTTCCCCAGCCAGCCTCAGTAGTTTAACAGAGTTCCCCAGCCAGCCTCAGTAGTTTAACAGAGTTCCCCAGCCAGCCTCAGTAATTTATATGTGACAGGCTGTCTTTGATCGTAAGGCACATCATACCTCAGAGCTGTGCAGAGTATACATTTTTTCTTCACATTGCACCCTATTCCCAATAAATTGCTCTACTTTTGATCAGGGCCCAGGTCAAACATAGTGCACTTTATAGGGAATAGGGTGCCATTTGGGACTAAGCTCACTACATCACCAGTTTTATTACCCTGATAAAACTTAACATAGCCATTCATATCAATGTTATGTGTCATCAGTGTTTGACTCAGCCACATACTGTATATGTGATGAACGCTGGGCAGAGGCTTCTACTCTGTCTACCTTGGCCGGGTTTGACCCTAGTCTCTCACATGCATTGCTGTGGGTGTTTATATTTCTCAGTGCTGGGTAGGCCTGCTGACAGACCAGCAGTACTGTAGTAGTGTGGCTCTGGGTTTCCACTGGAACTGTTTCACTAATGAGGAATTCACATTCTGCATTTGCATTTTTTAGATATACGAAGTGAAGTCTAAAACATTGTTGTAAATGTGTGCTGCATTAAAGCGTGTTAACCTATATCTAATGCCCATTGAACATTCTTCAACAATGCAATTGTGGCTATAAGCTCTTCATTACAATGTATAAACTCTTCATGAGAATTAGTATGGAAATATTTGATATGCATTTTAGTCACTCAGACAAGCATGTACATCAGCCATCTCTGGCATAGCAGACATGACACAGCATACCTGGCATAGCAGACCTAACATAGCAGACATGACACAGCATACCTGGCATAGCAGACCTAACATAGCAGACCTGACATAGCAGACATGACATAGCAGACCTTGCATAGCAGACCTGGCATAGCAGACCTAACATAGCAGACCTGACATTGCAGACATGACATAGCATACCTTGCATAGCAGACCTGACAGAGCAGACCTGACATAGGAGACCTGGCATAGCAGCCCTGACATAGCAGGCCTGACATAGCAGACCTGACATAGCAGACCTGAAATAGGAGACCTTGCATAGCAGACCTGACATAGCAGACATGACATAGCAGACCTTGCATAGCAGACCTGACAGAGCAGACCTGACATAGGAGACCTGGCATAGCAGCCCTGACATAGCAGGCCTGACATAGAAGACCTGGCATAGCAGACCTGGCATAGCAGCCCTGACATAGCAGACCTGAAATAGCAGACCTGGCATTGCCAACCTGACATAGCAGACCTGACATAGCAGACCTGAAATAGCAGACCTGGCATACTGTAGCAGACCTGGCATTGCAGACCTGACATAGCAGGCCTGACATAGCAGACCTGACATAGCAGACCTGGCATACTGTAGCAGATCTTGCATTGCAGACCTGACATAGCAGACCTGAAATAGCAGACCTGGCATTGCAGACCTGACATAGCAGACCTGGCATAACAGCCCTGAAATAGCAGACATGACATAGCAGACCTGGCATAACAGCCCTGAAATAGCAGACCTGACATAGCAGACCTGGCGTAGCAGCCCTGACATAGCAGACCTGGCATACCAGACCTGGCATAGCAGACCTGGCATAGCAGACCTGGCATAGCAGACCTGGCATACCAGACCTGGCATAGCAGACCTGGCATAGCAGCCTTGAAGTAGCAGACCTGACATAGCAGTGGCAGTGTAGATCCTTCCACACTTTGTTTATGCAGTAGGCTCAGGCAGGCCAGACGGAGGTAGGTATCCCCATCGCAGTGGTGTGTGTTGTGCTATGCAGTGATAGGTATCAGTGTTTTTGTGCTATGCAGTGATAGGTATCAGTGGTTTTGTGCTATGCAGTGGTGTGCATGATTATCGACCGGCCTGGCGGCGCTGTGCTGTGGTGTGTTGTGCAGGATAATGGCCGTGGCAGCGTGGCTCTGTTGACTGCTCTGCGGTCAGATCATCAGCTCAGCGCTGCAGGGAGGAGGCTTGTGGTTAGACTGCAGACACACAGATACAAAGAGAGCAGGCCAGGCCGTGTAAGAGGAGCAGCTGCTGGAATAGGATGCCCTATTGCTTTGTCTCTCTATATATATCTATATCTCCTGTCTCCACACACACACACACACACACATGCTTCCCAGCCGAGTGCCTGGAGCTAATGCAGCAGTCTGATAAATGGTGGAATCAGCCTGAGGGGAAGCGGGGAGTTCTGCGTGCAGCCGGGCATAGCGCTCTGATTCAGCCCTGCTGCTGACGATACCCACATGGTTTCATCAATTCTGCATGGGCTTCAACACACAACACAAACACTATCTGGCTGAGTACACCCACAGTTTCACATGCACCTTTCAGTATATTTGGCAACTTGGCGATATTTTGACATCATTCTAATAGTTTTGGGACATCATCAACTATATTGATTTATACGATGTTTGATTGCTATAGAAACATACTGGCCATTGATCTTGGTCCAAGTGATATAGTAAGATTGTGTTTACTTGTTGGTTTCAGGTACACCAGTGGTTATATGAGTGTGAAGATGAATTGAATTCACTATGATCTCCAATGATCGATCTATCTGTCTATCTATCTATCTATCTATCTATCTATCTATCTATCTATCTATCTATCTATCTATCTATCTATCTATCTATCTATCTATCTATCTATCTATCTATCTATCTATCTATCTATCTATCTATCTATCTGTCTGTCTGTCTGTCTGTCTGTCTGTCTGTCTGTCTGTCTGTCTGTCTGTCTGTCTGTCTGTCTGTCTGTCTGTCTGTCTGTCTGTCTGTCTGTCTGTCTGCCTGCCTGCCTGCCTGCCTGCCTGCCTGCCTGCCTGCCTGCCTGCCTGCCTGCCTGCCTGCCTGCCTGTCTGTCTGTCTGTCTGTCTACAGTATCTATCTATCTATCTAGAAGTGAGGATTGGGATGAGACAGTTGATATATGAATTTATTTGAATAACAGCCAAACCTCTGTAACCAAGCGATGAAAAGCCTAATTAGTTATATTCAAGCGTTTGCTGCGGCCATTTATACCAGCTCATACATTATAAGTACCAGAGGCTCCCATCTCATGTCCTGGTATAACACCATTAGCATAATTTGTGTCTAACCGTGAAAGAGATTGGATTGACAGTTTGTATAATTGAGAGGATTTCATGTCATTGCCTTTGCTTGGTTTTCTATGGTTGGCAAGTACAATGGTTATTGAAACCACAAGAGTAGTTAGTTAAATTCATTTCTTGAGTTTCAGAAAATGGCAAGTTAGATTAGTTAGCTTGTCAGTTATGATAAGGTCATTTCCATGTAAAAGGACATGTAAAACACCAACATGTGAAGCTCATAGGAGCATGTCAAATTGGGTGTCAAATGAAAGCTAAGAGTCTATATTTTTGAGAAATGAAGGCATATGTATATCAATTTTCCAATCTAAAAATTAGGATGGAAAAACTTACTGTATATTTACTTTTGGAGACATTTTTCTGCCTTCTGTATGTTTAAGAAACATCGCTTTGTGCCTTGAAATTCTGATACCAAAAACACACATCTTTTAAGATATTTTCTCATTTATTTCCCTCATGAGGATGATTTAAGTCCAGAGAAATAACAAGTAAATGGAGACCTATCAATTAGTTGTAATGTTTTTACTGATATCAATTTAGCTTATTTCTTTAAGTGGTTAAACTGGAATTCCGTTACCAAATTGGTATCGGAATTTCCGAAAAATCCGTAACGGAATTTCTGCAATTGAATTGGCTACAATGGGAAATCCTAGTAGTCACAAACCACAGTTTGGTTCACAAGTTTGAACAGCACAGTACACTACAGCACAGTAGAGTAGAGTAAAGAAAAGTATAGTTCAGTACTGTAGAGTAGAGTTGAGTACACTATAATGTACTGTACTGAACTATACTCTACTGTACTGTACTGAACTATACTGTACTTTACTTTACTGTACTCTACTGAACTCTACTGTACTCTAGTGAACTATACTGTACTTTACTTTACTGTACTCTACTGAACTCTACTGTACTCTAGTGAACTATACTGTTCTGTGTTGTTCTGTCCTGTACTCTACTCTACTGAGCCTTACTGTCCTGTACTTTGATGTCCACATTTGTGAAACATAGACGTCTATGATTGGTTCAAATTTGTTTGGCGGCAGAGCACATTAAAAATATAGCCAATGTGTAGAATAATACCCAAATATGCAAAGGAGGATATTGGATATTTATACCTTTGTGTACTTATTTAGGATACATAACCAAGAAGAGAACGACATTCATAACCATAATTATGCATTTCTGTGTAGTACAGATACGGGACCCATGATGAAGTTCTCCCATCTCATCAGTATTCTCAATGAGCAACACAACATCACAGATCATCCATCTATATGTGTGTCCCAAATCCTATTTCCTATATAGTGCACTCCTTTTGACCAAAGCCCCAGAGAATAGGGTTCCATTGGGGATGCAACCTATGTATATGTGTTGGTCAGAGTTGATGAGAAGTGCACATTGACTTCAGAGATGTGTCTATCTGTTGCATTTCCTCACACAGAGTGGTCATTTCTCACACCTAAGAACATAAAGTCTGTGTTCCAAATGACACCCTATTTCCTATATAGTGCACTACTTCCCATAGTGTACTGGTCAAAAGTAGTGCACTATACATGTATAGGGAATAGAGTACCATTTGGGACGCAAGCATAGCCTCTTGGCTTAAGATCTCTTCCACATCACAATACAGTACTGCTTCATTGTTCTATCTTACTGTCACAGACTGCCTATAGAACCAGGCTCATCCATTACCTGATGAGTGTAGAGCGCTACAGGCCTCTCCACTGTTAACCAGGTCTAATCCGGCTGGGTGCTGTCTGACATCTCTCACTAGTTGACTTGGAGCTTTACCATGTAGCTTTAATCCTTATTACCACTCCCCTCTCTGGTGAAATAAATCACACACGCAGACACACATCTGGGCAGCAGGGCTGGGGCAGCTCTCTCTGTTACACACACACACACACACACACACACACACACACACACACACACACACACACACACGCACACGCACACGCACACGCACGCACACACACACACACACACACACACACACACATACACACACACACACACACACACACACACACACACACACACACTCCTCAGGGGACCAGGCTGAGAGCGGTGCACTCTGCTGTAACTGTAGCTGTACCTCTAACCTCAACCTGTCCCCTTTTATATCGAGTGCAATGCCTGTTTGATTGCCAGAGGTTGAGGCCCTGGAGCAACAATGGAAGGAAACTTCATCATTTAAACTGTTATGAAACTGCTGCATTATTATCATAGCCTCAGTACATTGCAGTAGCCTAGGCACTTTCTTTGATATCACTTTCAATAGAAGGAGGCTAAGATCATTTGTATGGTATTTAAGTCATTTGGTGTTTGTGTGAGTGTGAAGGAGACAAACTGAATCCCAGACTATTTTTTATCAGCCTCATCAATCTGGTTCTCCCTCCTCTCTCCTCCACCCCTCCTCCCCTAACGTCCCTCTTCCTCCCACCTCCTTCCCCTCCTCATCTTCTCGTCCCCCCTCCTCTTTCCTCCCTCTTCCCCCTCCCTCTTATTTGTCCCTCTCCTCCATCCTCCTCCCCCCTCCCTCCTCCCCCTCCCAGACTTGACCTTCAGCGTGGGAGGTATCACAGAGCCATGTGACCTCCGCACTGGGCCGCTGCACTCTCCACACATATGCACACACACGCACACACACAGAGGGGGAAGGGGCCATGAGGAGAAAGTCACGGTTCCTGTTCTCCCTGTTTTGTCGTCAGCACCTTCTCAGGTGGTTAAGGTTTCTCCCTCTCTCTCCAAACTCAGCTGAGCGCTACCGTGTGTGTGTGTGTGTGTGTGTGTGTGTGTGTGTCTGTGTGTGTGTTAGTATGAGTACAGGCGCAGAGTCTGTGTGAGGAAGTGGTTCTGCTGTGTGTGGAGCTGCAGGCAGGCAGGGGCCTGTATTGATGTCCGCTAGCTGCCTCTCCTGGGCAGGGCTCTGTGGGATAGTGTGTCAGTAGGACAAAGGGTTGGCGCCACCCGTCCTGCTCTATGCGCCACTAACTACAATTAATTACAAACCAATCAAATTTGTTGCAGTCAATTGGTAAACTAATTGGTCATTTCAGCTGGACATCTAGCCGTGGAGATCGCCGGGGTCCTGGGCCAGCCAATTTCTTTCTCTGAGGGACTTTTGTTCTCTCTGTGACTGTCCGTGGATCTGCCTGAACAAAATAAATGTATTTTATAGCCCGCAGAGGCAGCCGGGGTTGGAGAAAGATGTGAACCAGTTACTCACTCACTCACACACACACTCATACACACACATACACACACACACTCCTCCAGCTGCTTGTCCTGTTTGTCTCTTCTAGGCTGTGGACAGAGGGGTGGACAGGGGATACGGAGGGTTCGGGTTACGACTATACCCCTCCTGAGTGGCCCTGGATGGGGCGCGATAGAGGCACAGCCCTGGGCTCTGGGTCTTTCCAGACATTCCCCTCAAATAGGGCCATTAGCTGGGAGCGATGCCTTGTTCTCCTGGCCCATTCAGGGCTATTCTCTGCCTTTCAGACTTTCTGTAGGACTGGTAATGTGTCAGGTAGGTGGTGGGAAGGGATGCAGAAGGGGGCAGACAGGATAACAAGCTTATTTTAAATAATACCAAGACAGGATTTATTTTCTTCAAAAACCTCCCTTATGACTGTTTATTTCTCTTTCTCAGTTGGTCAATGCTAGGATAGTGGATTTGATTCCTGTATATGTTATATTGTGTAATGTCCTTGGTTTTACATACACTGAATAACTCTCAAAGGGCAATTTCAGTCAGCCAGACGTCAATGTGTCTACTTGTCAGTCTTTCTGAGAGGAAGTGGATGAAAGGGAAAGGAAGACATGTGGAGGTGATAGGGTTTCTGAGAAGCATCAATCTCCCAATTAGTCCTGAAATAACCTGACTGGGTCTGGAACAGCAGAGACAGGGGAGAGAGAGCGGTTAGAAGGGTGAGAAGGAAGACAGGGAGGAGGGGGATCGGTGCTCAGCTCACTGAGCCTGTCAGTAGTGGAACCAGAGAGGCCGGGAGGAGTGTGGCGGAGAGGGAGAGGTAGAGAGAGAGAGAACGAGAGAGAGACACCTTTCTCTGACAGCTCTACCTCCATTTGACTGAAATATTATCATACTGTAAATGCCTGAGTCTCTGCTTCTTGGTAAAATAGCAGTACAGCATTTCTTAGGAATGCTGGTTGTGTTTCACAAGAAACTGTTACAGTCCTGGGATTTCAAACTTGTTTGGGCTTATTCCAGTTAAGACGAATAGAGTTTGAACACAGATGCCCAGAATAGGTTGGTTTCCCTGGCTCATTGTGACCAATGTATACCAGTCCCAATGTCAAGAACCCTAAAACTGAAAAACAACTGGCATCATAAACAGAGAGGGTCAATGGGCTGAGCTGTAATTCAAGGTAATCCACCAGTTTAGTGGCTCTAACAGAATGACCAGTACTGGGAGCGATTAAGGCATAAAAGTGCAGGGCTTTTACACAGGACCACAATTTGTGCTTTTAGCTCAGACTGTACATTGATTGGTTTACTAATTGTTTGCATACATATGTTACATATGTGGCACATGGCTTTGTTTCCCATAAGGGTAATAACTCAGTTTACTGGATGGAGAAATGTATTTTACATGAGCTAGTTGGTAGTATTACACTGACTCCCGCACTGGGGGAGGTAGTAATGGTGAACTTCAGTCATCATCAGGGGAGGTAGTAATGGTGAACTTCAGTCATCATCAGGGGGGGGGGGGGGGGTAGTAATGGTGAACTTCAGTCATCATCAGGGGAGGTAGTAATGGTGAACTTCAGTCATCATCAGGGGGGGGGTAGTAATGGTGAACTTCAGTCTTCATCAGGGGAGGTAGTAATGGTGAACTTCAGTCATCATCAGGGGAGGTAGTAATGGTGAACTTCAGTCATCATCAGGGGAGGTAGTAATGGTGAACTTCAGTCATCATCAGGGGAGGTAGTAATGGTGAACTTCAGTCATCATCAGTGGAGGTAGTAATGGTGAACTTCAGTCATCATCAGGGGAGGTAGTAATGGTGAACTTCAGTCATCATCAGGGGAGGTAGTAATGGTGAACTTCAGTCATCATCAGGGGAGGTAGTAATGGTGAACTTCAGTCATCATCAGGGGAGGTAGTAATGGTGAACTTCAGTCATCATCAAGGGAGGTAGTAATGGTGAACTTCAGTCATCATCAGGGGAGGTAGTAATGGTGAACTTCAGTCATCATCAGGGGAGGTAGTAATGGTGAACTTCAGTCATCATCAAGGGAGGTAGTAATGGTGAACTTCAATCATCATCATTGTAATGAAACCGCCTTAGAAAAAATGTATCCACCTAGGACCATAAAGGGCTATTTGGCTTGGCCCTGTGTAGAAAACCGTTTGTGGTTCTAGGTAGAACATTTTCAACCAACAAAAAACTGTTTTAGAACTCTTTTTTTTGGATGAACAAGGTTCCATGTAGAACCCTTGTCCTTGTTGGAGAACCCTTTTAGAACCCTTTTATCTAAGAGTGATATCCAGTGCAGTTCCTATGCTGGCTTTTAGTTTTCTGTGAGGTAAAGTTGCAGTATTTTAGAGCTAGATTTCCTGTAACTGATCTACCATGAGACAATGTGACTTAGAGGTTTCACCTATTACATTAACACTGCTGATCCATGCAGGATAAACAGAAAGGCTAACCAGATTACAAGCACATTCCCTTCTCAAATACCCAGTCTACATTGCCAGGATCATAGGCCCCCATTGGACTAAAACTAGAGGATCAATCGCTGCCCGAAAATCATTTGTTTAATTTGATTTGTGTGGATTTTCTCTCCTTAAGCACGGAAACAGTGGAAAGAAAAATACAAGTGTAAAAAGTGTGGTTAGAGTCTGAAACATTGGTTCAATATGTACATTATTCTGCAACCCGACACCACAGGAAATAGATATTGATCACGATGACCATTTAGTCACTGTGGAAGCTAGTGGAGTGAGTGGGGGCCGGGCTGGACTCAGACAGTGTTAGGACCAAAGAACAAGAACAAAAACAAGAAGCACAAGAAGAAAAAGAAGTAGAAGAAGAAGTAGAAGAACAAGAAGAAGTAGAAGAAGAAGTAGAAGAACAAGAAGAAGTAGAAGAAGAAGTAGAAGAACAAGAAGAAGTAGAAGAAGAAGTAGAAGAACAAGAAGAAGTAGAAGAAGAAGTAGAAGAACAAGAAGAAGTAGAAGAACAAGTAGAAGAACAAGAATTAGAAGAAGAAGTAGAAGAAGAAGAACTAGAAGAAGAAGTAGAAGAACAAGAAGAAGTAGAAGAAGAAGTAGAAGAACAAGAACAAGAACAAGAAGAAGTAGAAGTAGAAGAAGTGTTACATGTGATGTATGTGTGATCCAGAAGAGCTGGTAGAAATGCACTTCAACCACTGCTGTGAAGTCTGGTTGTACTGTTACTCACTTAGAGCTATTTGTGTCCTCCCTCTCTCTTTCTTTGGTGTTTGCATTATTCAGTCCCAGAAAACTCTCTTTCCGAGGCTAGGGTCACAGCTTGGCTCTCTGCTAGCTTCCGTTAGCATCAGTGTTTTATCAGGCTGGCTGTACTGTACCTGCCACGTTGAAAAATGAACCAGTAACCAGTCATGCATGTGAGATGGAGTCAGAACAGTCTACATTCTAATGGGTCATGTGGGTGTGTTGGGCTCACCTCTCCTCTTCTTGGCTGATGTCATACTTCTGCCTGAAGTGGATAAATCTCAACATATTCCTTCCTGCTTCATATCCACAGGAGGACTTTCTTAGTGGGATTTTCCTGTAACAACTGAGCCCTTTCTATGCTTTGAGTTATGCCTTGAATGTAACACATTATTTTACACACCAATACAGTGTATTTAATATGTTGAAAATATGAATGCCTGTCTGATTTAGACAGATTGCACTACTAACCTTGTGGTGAACCAAACTGCACCCCTAAAACAAGACAAAGGCTATGGTGTCGAACCGTTCTGGTTCTTAGTCCCTAGCACTGATGTCACCAGTCAGTGAATTATTTATATGGAAATGTAGAGTTTTTATCAGCCTCCTCATCTGAGGAATTCCCTCACCGTTGATTGGTTGGCCAGACTAGCAGGACGTACAGTACAGGATATTCAGTGTAGTGAAGGGTAAATGCTGTTTTACTCCCCTTTGTTATGTAGTAAGAAAA